>NW_007731470.1:103789-130711 GCF_000696425.1 Galeopterus variegatus | reverse complement strand
GAGGCTCTGGAGAGCCAGAAGTACCATTAGGCCTAATGGTTTAAAGGCCAACCATTAAACCCTGAGCTGCACAAAAAGCCTTCCCTAGGGAATCAGCAGCAAAGCAGCAATTTAGCTCAACCACAGAGCTCAAGTGCTGGTTCCCACAGGAAGCTCCCCCATTTTAGAAGTAAGCAAAGGACAAAACCTAGTCCTGGCCCAGGCATACAACCAGTGCCTTGGGGTCTGCCATGGGATGGGAGGCAAGGAGCCGGGGACTGGACCCCTGCCCACAACCACTCACACCAACAGCACCTTGGGGCCCCACTCCATGGCCTGGGACATGAAGCTGGGACCAGACCCACCTCCCACAACCAGGCACACTGTGCTAGCACCTCGGGGCCTGTGTGGGGACCTGAGGCATGAAGCTGGGGACTAGACTCCCCTCCCACAACCTGGCTTGCTGCCAGTGCCAAGGAGCATGCCATAAACATCACCTCCATGTGGGTGGCCCACCACAGCCACAACAATAACCATGGCTGCTGCAAAAGTGGCTAAACACCACAACTACCATGCAGATGGTCTCCTAGCCACTGGAGTGCATTGACATAAGGAGAGTCATCAGCAGAGATAAAGAAAAGAAGATGATGTCTCTCTCCACAAAGGCCATTTCAGAGTGACAGAAGAAGCATTGGCTCTATGATAATATTGGGGGACCTGATCACACCTCTCAGTATTGTACAGATCATCTAGACAACAAATCAACAGAGTAACCATTATTCTTTCAGACGGAGAGAAGAAATCTAGGGTAATTAGAGGGGGGAGAGGGATGGGGGAGAGATTGGACAAGGGGCATAAAGAATAATTATGATTTTTAACAATATATATGCTAGTAATATTGATTTGATCAAGATAGCTCAATGTTGAACCCCCAAAATATGTATAATCAATTTTGATTCAATAAAAATTAAAATAAATAAATAAATAAATAAATAATATGTTTTGGTGGATATGCTATAGGAATTTATGCAAATTTGAACAAAACGATTAAATCATCAATAAAAAGATTTATGCCAAAAAAAATTAATAAAATAAAGATCGAGAGAAAGTGAGAACATGTCATGTTCAAGGAACAGAAAGAAATTTAATGTGGTAGAGGGGAGAGAGAGAGAGGGAAATGGTTGAGTGAAGCCTACCTGTCTTCAGTGACATCAGCAGGGTACTTGTGTGACTCCTTTAAGGCTTTCACTCAGTGCAAATTTGCCTTCCCCTTTATTTCCTAACTCTGTCATCTATAACATGCTCATAGGTCGAACATCTCATAGGACAAACACCTAACAGCTGTTTTACAGTTATGATCACAAATATAATTTTGTGACAGACAACTTTGCATTCATTCATCAAATATTTATTAAGAAAGTGAACCAAAATGCCGGGTACTGATTCAGCTTTATTAAAGGAAAAGAATCTGCTGGGCTGCACTCAAAATGGAGAGCAGCAGCTGGAGTCAGATGGGAGGGCTTATATAGGCTGTAAGGAAGGCTGATGTAATCAGGGAGGGGTTTGGTGCTGGAGTGGAGGATAAGGCTGGCGGATGCAATCAGGTGGAAGGTTGCACCCATGCCGAAGGAGAAGAGTTTCTATTTCTCAGAAACCACGAGTTTTCTTGTAAGGGAAAGGCTGGTGGCCATTTTGTGCTCAGTGTGTGTAAAATGGTGCCAGTCACGTCCAAGATTCATCATTCCTGCCTTTTAAGTATAGGGAGAAGGGAAAAAGGGTGAAGGTGTCATTCTTCTGAAGCTACTTCCTGTTGGAGATGGGCGAAGATATGAAAAAAATAAAACAACTAGGTGCGGGGTATTAGTTTCATGTGGGGAGGCTGTATTCTTCTAGGGAAGGGTCGGCCGTTCTCAGGGGCTGATATCCTCTTCCCAGGAAAAGTTAGGTGACCTTTTGGTTGGTGAAAGGCTGCATACGTTCCTGTAAGAAATTAGAGAAACACCAAAAGAGGCAGGGACCAAGAAGAAGGATAAGTCCCATCATGGTCAGGGGTCTGATGTGTTTTGTCCTGAAGTCATCCCCCATCGCTATAGCCTAAGTGAGTGGATTGGGTGAAGCAGAATGTTTTGTTGGTGGGGGGGGCACTGGACTCCAGCAGAATCCCCTTTGGAAAGAGCTATCCAGTAGTTTTTACCCCCATAAGAACATGATGTGACAGTTGTCTGGTCATAGCATGTTGTGGGAACGTACATCAGGGATGTGAATGTGTCCTGTAGGGTTCCCCCAAAGATTCTGGGTGGCAGACCTAGGAGGTTGGAAAGTGTCTTTACATCCACCACGGCCTTGGTTTTACATTGTGAATGGGGTGTGGCATATGTCTCTGTTAGGAAAAGAAGCAAGAGGAAGAGAAAAGGCAAGCGTTCAGGGGCTGAGAGGTTGAGAGGGTGCATGGTAGGAAAAAGGAGTAGAAGGTAACCTCCTTGGGGGTGTAATCGCAGAGAGCGCCCTGCCAGGCTAATTCAGTAACCCACTCAAGGATGTCTTCAACACTGGAGGTGGCGGGTCGGGACCAGTCTTGGAGCAGCTCCTGTGTGAAGGACGTGAAGCAGGCCTGCAAGAGATAATCACCGGGGGAAAGATCATCCTTCTTCTGGGATTGGGGGAAGAGCAGAGGTCCTGGAGATTTTCAATTTTGTGGGCCCTAAAATGGACAAAGTGTAAGGAGATGTTGGGTTGGGGGTTGAGCTGAGGGACCCCTCTGGCATGGTGTTAACAGATTTTTTGGGTAAAGACTCAGGGGCTAGTTTTCCAAGGATAGGTGATATCAAGGGTCCTTCCCTAGTACCTTTACTGCCGTGGGGGTGGGAGAAGTGCTGTATAAGGCCCTTCCCAACACGGTGAGAGGGGCTTTGGGATTTGGGTTTTAATATACACTTGCTGTCCCAGGCTCAGGTTAAAGTCTGAGGGGGTGGTGGGGAAAGGATGAGGTAATAGAAGGTTGGCCTTTTCCTGAAGAAGATCCCTAATGAGCAAAAGAGTAGGGCGATACCTGCCTAAAGGCAATGAGGTGTAAGAGTGAAGGGTCTACGGTACTTAAGTTCGAAGGGGCTGAGGCCTGTGGTTTTGTGGGGGGGGGGGGCAGCTCGCAAGCAAGTGAGTGCTAGAGGGAGAAGTTGGGTCCAAGGGAGATGAAGTTCCATGGACAGCTTGGTGAGGTGTGTTTTTATGAGGTGATTTGCTTTTTCTACTTTGGCTGATGACTGAGGCCGGTATGGTATATGTAAGTCCCATGTGATATGTAATGCCTGTGCCGTGAGTTGTATAATCTGGGAAATGAATGCTGGGCTGTTATCAGACTGGAGGCTGGTGGGCAAGCCAAAACAAGGGAGGATTTCTGAGGTGAGAGCATGCATTACTGCTGTAGCATCCTCTGAGGTACAGGGAAAAACCTCAAGCGAACCTGAAAAGGTATCTACTAAGGTTAGAAGATAGCAGGTCCTTTTGTGGGGAGGCATGTGAGTAAAGTCAATTTGCCAATCCTGGCCAGGAGTGTATCCTCCGGCCTGGTGGGTGGGAAGGGACCAAACTTGGAGGCCACCTTGATTGGAGCATCCAGTACACATAGGAAAATTTTGAGTGATTTGTTTAAATAACTTGGCCATGTGGGGAGAGTAATACAAGGGCTGAAGAAGGCTTAGTAGGGGTTTATAGCCTGTATGAACTGAATTATGGAAATCTAAAGGGATTTGCTCAGCTTGTGTGTTAGGGAGGACATAGTGACTGGAGAGTATACCAGTTGTCCTTCCTCTGTGCTCCCAACTGTTGGAGGTGTTGTATTTCTTGGGGTGTGTATTGAGGTAAGGGTATAGGGGCCATAAGAAGGACCTGAGCAGGAGAGGAAGAGTGGGGGCCTGGTGACTGAGCAGCCTGTTTTGCAGTTAGACCCACCAGTTTGTTTCTCTGGGCTATGGGGTCATTGGAGGTTTGGTGTCCTTTGGAGGTTTGGTGTCCTCTGCAGTGTATAACCTCAACCTCCTTTGGGAGTTGTGCAGCCTCAAGAAGTATCTTGATAAGATGTCTATTTTTTATGGACCCTACTTGAGTGGTCACGTATCCTCTCTCCTTCCATATGGCCATGCAGGAGTGTAGGATGTGGTAAGCATACTTAGAATCAGTGTATATATTGACTCGTTTGTTACTTGCCAGAGTGAGAGCACAGGTGAGGGCAGTGACTTCTGCCTGTTGGGAAGTGGTGTTGGGGGGAGGGGGCAGCCTCAATAGCTTGTGTTAGATTTACATGCCAGGCTTTGTGCTAGGCTCTGTGGGCATATGGTGAGCAAAAAAAATAGAATTTTCTCTCATGGAGCTTACTGTTTAACAGGAGGAGGAAAGACCCAAAGTACATAATTAAAAATGAAACAATTATTGAAAGAATGACAGGACCCGAGCTGACAGTTCACTGGAGAAGTTCCGCTTTATTCGGGGGAGAAGCATACATTTATATAGAGCTGGGTTCCGGGAGAGGGTGGTTAGTACACGGGGCGGTAGTTGATTGGCCGGGGGCGGGTAATGGTTTCTGATAGGCTGCACCTTGGCACTGGCGAGATTGTTAGGACCCGGAAGAGAAAAACGCCATGTTTTAGGGAGTGCCCCCTTGGGGTCTTCTATGGGGCCTTACAATTATTGACACTGAGCTAAGTGTATGGCATAAGAGGAGAGATTCTTAGAGAAAAAGTAAGAAAGATACTAGGCCTATGATGAGAGTAAGGTAAAGCTTCTCTTAGAAATCTTTCTTCCATTCAAATTTCAATTCACCCCTAATCCTTTTGGAGAGGTCCCAACTGGGTTGAAATTCTCTCTTCAGTTCCTATTTCCACCATGGGTAATTGTTATGGTGAATGTCCATGGTCATTCAGGTAACAAGCCTCTACTTTGCCCCCAATTCTACAGCTGGTAGGGGCTCAGTTCTCCAAAGAGTTTGTCTCCTCAGGATCCCAAATTCTACCGAAGCAGTATTTGTCTCCTTTTATTTCTGTTCTTCTGAGGGGACCTCTAGCCTATGTCCTTCTCTTGGGATTCGGAAACCACCATCCCTGGGGCATAGCAAAACCTGGACACATCTTTGAACCCAGTCACTTAAGGGGTTCAGTGCTGCTTCAGAGATGAGATGGTTAGGGTAGTGTGTGCAAAAATGAAAACGCATCCACCAGATAAAGGCATGGACACAGCAACAGCATGTAAAAATAAGGGCCCTGGGCTGAGGCTTTATGTATCTTACACTGCTCCCTCCCACCACAATGCCTGTTGCCTCTTTGAGCCATCTCTACCTCTTTTCCCTTTTAAAGTAACTCTAATTTAGTTTATTTTGTCTGCTTTCTTCTGTATGCCAGTGTTAGAAGAGGAGACTATTTCTTTTCTCCAGTGTTTCCCTTGTTAACAAACAAGGGATCCCTTGATAACAAATTTTCCAAACTAGTTGTTTGCTAAACACCTTTGGTGTTTGCTGGTTACTGGCTCTTTGCTGGTTCCTCTTTTGAGAATGGCTTTCTATGCTTTCTCTACCTGGAGAACAGTGGCTCAGATGATAAATATCACTTCCTTTGTCACATGGTTCCAGGCTCCCTTTTCCAGGTAAGCCAGCAGAATGAGTTCATCCCTCCCCTCTGCTCCAACAGCTCCTTGTGTACTCCCTGTTATAGCGCTTACCACATTATGTCATTTTACTGTAATTTGGTGTTAGCAGATCTGTCTTCCCCCACTAGACCATGACTGCTTGGGGCCTGGGATAATTATGTTACACTTGTCACTGTGTAAAGGAGATAAAAAAAGGATTACTCAAAGCACCATGAATGTGATGAGAAGCCCCAAGGGACTGCACCTCAGCAACTCCTCTGTTAGAAGGAGGAAATTGGGTACAGCCCTGATTCAAAGTTAGCTTCTGTTTTGTATTGTAAAGACAAGGAAGTTTCATAAGAAAAATCAGTTGATTCAATCATTACAAAAGGACACAAAGACATGGGCAGTGTTACAAGTTATCTATGGCTAAGTACAGCTTAAACAATGGAAACTAGTAACATCAGTAAAATTAACAACGGTGACATTCCAAAGTACAATTTGTGAAAAGCTAAGTTGGTCAAACTGTGATCATTATCTAAAGTATAACCTCTCCTTAAACGGTATAAGCAAAAGTTACATTCTTATGATAAAAATCTAAGTACAATTATCTGTAAAGTTTCCCCCAACAGACAGCTTGCCCCTAGCAAACATTTTTTTACATCTTTCCCTTCAGCAATTCTTAAAATCTCTTAACAGGATCAGTATGACAATGACCTGTTAGCTCTAAAATCGTTAAAGTATACAATCCCATACCTAATCAGTGATTAGAGTTGATTAGATGGGCTGTTGTCATGCTATCTGTAGGCCATTGCATCCTACCTGAGGACTTTTGTCCTACACATGCATCTACCTAAAAACCCTATTCTAAAAATCAAATGAGAATCAAGATTTCTAACCCTCCACATAATTATATCTTCTTCTTTGTGTCTCCAGTGCCTTACAGTATCTTCCACATAGTAGGTGCTGAGTAATGTTTAAGTGATTTCATTAACTGTACTTGTTTGTCACATATGCACAGTCATTGAGCAAGATACAGAAAAGGTACAACCTTAAGGAGATTTCACACATTCTGCTAAGGCAAAGGTGAAAGCACAATGGTTAAGTGAGAAGTTTCTGGTTTTCAGCTGATGAAGTGATAAGTTTTGCCCCCATTAAAACTGAGAGGGGGACTGAGTAAAATGGCCAGATTTTCTACAAGCTCAACCCAGACCAATTAAAGAAGTTTCACTCTTATTAGTCTATGTCTTGCCTGGGCCCAAAGGTCTTCAAATTGCAATGAAGTGTTAGCTTACGGGATAGCTCTTCCTCTTCTAGGGGGCAACTGTCTATATTGATTTAGGTCTCACTGGATTGCATCTTGACCATGCAACTGGTCTCATTAATTTGACCTTTCAATGACCAACAAACTGCTGACCTGAAATTCCTTAGGATCATCAGAGCAAAGAAATAGCATTCCCCAGGAGAGAGAATAAAAATAAAATAAAACAAAATGAGTCAGATACCCAGCTATGTTGGTGTCTTTCTAAAGTATTAACACCATAATAAAGGCATTCTGATTCTGTTTCATTATGTGACAGTCAAAGACTGTAAACACTGTCAGTGGCAGAGAAAACAGTGCCTAGAAACAAATAAGAAAAACTAAAGATGAAACTGGGAATATGTGCCAAGCTTATGCTTTGGTATTCTGTGGTCATGACAGCTTTTGCTCTTATAAAAGTACTGTGTGTGGTGTTCTTTTTCTCTGTAATGATTTCTGAATCTGTGTGACTTGTGGAATTTGCCTTAAAAAAATGCAGTGAGTGTTTAATCGCTCAGGGTGTGAGCAACCACATTCTGTTCAACTATGCTTCCAGCCCTCACTTTTCCCCTTATCAGTGACAGTACTCCAAACCCTTGTCTCAATTTTCAGATGAAAGCTGATGAAAAACAGACCTCTAAAGGGTTGAATTGCTGTCTGCATTTTTGTTCATCAAAAGAAAATACCCATCCCACTTGAAAGGGGTGAGCTTTTCTCAGTGCCTCATCTTTAGATTGTGGATTCTGCTTTGCCTTCCAGCTTTGCTTATTTGTTACTCTGTCAATGTCATCTGCTTCGTGAAATGTATCTTTTAATTGATTATTCTTGTCTTAAATTGTCTGCTGTGGCTCACTGTCGGGACAAGAATTCATACCAGTAAAATAGGATCTGTCTCTAAAAGGAATATCTTGGCTTATTTCAACATGGAATTAACCTCATTTACCCAATAATCACTTTAATTGATTTTTCAGATAAATCTTTGTTATTTATATTCTCTTTGAAGTTATATACCATATGGCTTTTCTACAAAGAGCTGAAATGCAGAAGCATGGAAACACTAAATAATAGATGACCCTAGAAGTATGAGTGAGAAAGCAGTTGGAGAAAATTGTAAAGCTAGAAGCCAAATCCAACATAACAACAATAACCATGTGTAATCTGCTCTATGGGAGGTCTTCAAAAACTACCTCCCCAAAGCACATTTTAAAATATAGGTAGTTTTGAATAGATAACACATGGTTTCCTGAGTTTATTAAAACAGTGAAAACAACTATGAATAACACAGAAAAGACTTATACCATGACTGAAAGTAAATTAAGTTATAACAAATAGGAACAAGATAAGTGACAAAATAAACAAATCTTTATGACTTTTCCAAAGGCAACCTGTAAAAACGATCATAGATTTTTGCTATGGGTTAAATGTGTCACATCAAATGTTCATGTATTGTAAATGTAGTCTTAAAAGTGTTAAGAGGGTGGGAAATCCTATTATGGTAATTGAAAGGTGAGACCTTCAAAAGGTGATTAAATTGCAAGGACTGTACCCTCATGAATGGATTAATCCATCGATGGTTTAATGGGCAGTCAAGGGCGTGGTTCTGATGGCTTTCTAAGGAGAGCGAGTGAGAAGCTTAACTTCCTCTTGCTCAGCCCATTCTCACCATGTGATATCCTGAGTTGCTGTAGAGAGTCACCACCCACAAGAAGGCCCTCACCACGTGCATCTCCTGGACTGTGGACTTGCCAGTCTCCAAACTGTAAGAAATAAATTTTATTTCTTTATAAATTACCCAGTTTCAGGTATTATGTTATAAGCAACAGAAAATGAACTAATACAGTTTTCGAAGCTAAGATATTTACTAAAGTGAATGGAACCAAACTTTCCTATGCTTTAAAGAAACATAATTTAGTCCTTTGTGGAAGAAATTGAGGTCTTTGGGTTTATATATATTTCTACACTCTTCAGTATAATCCTTCAGGAACAGATTTGTGCTCCTTTCATAAAAACGGCAAATGAGGGTCACCTTTCTTCCTTTAGTCCAGATACTAGGAACACTTTGATAATGTGATATTTAGTCATTAAGACTGACTGCATGGTGTAGAAAGATCACTGGACTAGAAAGGAAGAACTCTAGGTTCTTGTTCCAGATGCACCATTAACTGGTTTTGTGATCTTGGGAAAATCAATGAATTTGACAAATATTCCTTAAGTACCTAGATGTTATGCAAGATGTTGGAGATACAGTGGCAATAAGAAAGGTTCCTTGACTTCCAAGTGCTTTCCCCTTAGTAGGGAGAGACGGACAGTAAAAAACAATCATCATAAAGAACTACAGGTACTGCAGTAAGAAACAGATGGGATGGAGTTGAGGGCAGGAGGAGGCATTTTAGGAATTTCAAGCTCTTTGGCCTTGCTGGCTTTGAGGGTGCTTGGCAAGGTGGGCCAAAAGATAAGGCTGGAGTCACAGGCAGGAACCGAATTGTGGAGTGTGTTTTACAGTATAGAAAGGAGTTTGGACTTTATCATGTACCCAGTGATTCTTGAATTTTGGAATGCAATGTAATTACTTGCGGAGCTTATTAAAATATACATGTCTGCCCTTGAACATTGGCGTCAGAATCTCCAGTGGCAGGACAGGGACACTAATGTTTTTGACAAGCCCCTAAGGTGGTTCTAATGTACACAAAAGTTTGAGAGAAACTGGCATAGTCAGTGGGGAGCCACTGAAGGCCCTAAAGTAAGAAAGTAACACCAGATTTGTATTTTGAAAAGATCTCTCTGTCAAGGGTGTAGAGAATGAACTACAGGGCTATGAGCCTGGAGACAGGAAGACTGAGAAGATTATTTTCCCTATAATCCAAGACGCAGCCTCCCCTGCTGGGTATATGTCTGAGAAAAACTGTAATATATGTATGTCAGGAGACGGGTAGAAGAATGTTCATAGTAGTGATGTGTGTAGTAGCAAAAAGCGCAATACCCCATATACCTATGAATAGGAGAATCTTAAATTGTGGTATCTTCCCATAATAGAATATTCTGCAACAGTGAAAACGAATGAATCAAGTCTACATACAACTGAATAGGTGAATCTAACAAACAGGGTTTTAAGAGTCAAAAAGCAAGTAATGGAAGACCATACACCGTATGATACCATCTAAATAGTGTTTTAAAATGAGCAATATTAAACAGTCTATACACATACACTGTTTTTCAACAAAGGGAATAAAAATACACAATTCAAGGCAGCATTTACCATTGTAGAGGCTGGGGGATGGGCTCGGGAGGAACACAGCATGACTTCAGTGGTGATGGTAGTGTTTTACTTCATGAGTTGAATGGTGGGTTGATGGCTGTTTGTGTTTTTATTATGCTTCATAACTTATATTTGGTAACCAGTCTATAAAGATGACCCTCCAATATGCCATGACTCTCAGTACTCATGCTTTTTATTATTATTATTATTGAAATATAGTTGATTGAACATATCTGTAGGGTACAGACTTGAATATCAATATTTGTGTGCAATATGTGATGCTCAAATCAGGATAATTAGTATTTTCAACATTGTACAATGTAATTGTTTTTCATCACCTTTTACAATTCCTCCCTTATTCCTCTCCCTCTTCCCCTTTCCCACCTCTGGTAACCTCAGTTCTGTTCTCTCCTTGTCAAGTTCAACGTATCATTGTGGTTGTTGCATCTCGTTTCTTGTTTGCTTTCCTTTTCTATTTATTTGTTTATTCTTTTAGCTTGCACTTATAAGTGAGGACATGGAATATTTCTCTTTCCCTGCCAGGCTTATTTCAGGCTTATTTCACTTAGCATAATTTTCTATAAATTCATCCATGTTGCCGTGAATGGCAGTATTTCATTCTTTTTTTATGGCAGAGTTGTATTCTGGTATGTATACATATCACATGTTTTTATCCAGTTGTCTGACACTGGACACTTAGGTTGGTTCCAACTCTTGGCTACTGTAAATAGAGCTGTGATAAGCACAGGACTGCAGGTATCCCTTCAACATGATGACTTCCTTTCCTCTGGGTATGTACCCAGCAGCGGAATTGCTGGATCTTATGGCAGTTCTATCTGTAGTTGTTTGAGGAAATTCTATAGCGTTTTCCATAAAGGCTGCACCAATCTGCAGTCCTACCAACAGTGTAGGAGGGTTCCCCTTTATCCACATCCTTGCCAGCATTTGTTTTTCTCTGTCTTTTTAATAATAGCCAGTTAACTTAGGTGAGATGATATCTCAATGTGGTTTGATTTGCATTTCCCTTATGCTTAGTAATGTTGACCATTTTTTCATGTGTCTGTTGCCCATTTGTGTATCTTTATTTGAGAAATGCCTATTCAGCTTTTTTGCCCATTTTTTAATTGGGTTACTTGTTTTCTCACTGTCAAGTTGTTTGAGTTCCTTGTATATTCTGGATGTTAATCCTTTGTCAGATGCATAGTTTGCAAATATTTTCTCCCACTCCATAGGCTGTCCTTTTGCTCTGTTAATTGTTTTATGTTTTATGCTGTGCAGAAGCTTTTGAGTTTGATATAATCCCATTTGTTTCTTTTTCCTTTTGTTGCCTGTGCTTTGGTTGCAAATATTTTCTCCCACTCCATAGGCTGTCCTTTTGCTCTGTTAATTGTTTTATGTTTTTTGCTGTGCAGAAGCTTTTGAGTTTGATATAATCCCATTTGTTTCTTTTTCCTTTTGTTGCCTGTGCTTTGGGGGTCTTATTTAGTCTTTGCCAATTGCTACTTCCTGAAGTGTTTCCTCTATGTTTTCTTTTAGGAGTTTTGTAGTTTCAGGTTTTATATTTAAGTATTTAATCCATTTTGAGTTCATTTTGGTATGTGGTATGTGTTCATATGGAGGTCCAGTTTTCCCAGCACCACTTATTGAAAAGGCAGTCTTTACCTCAATGTATGTTCTTGGTGACTTTTTCAAAGATCAGTTGGCTATTAAGTATGTGTGTTGATATTTGTGTTCTCTATTCTGTTCCATTGGTCTGTGTATCTGTTTTTATGCCAATACTATGCTGCTTTAGTTACTATAGTGTTTTAATATAATCTGAAGTCAGGTAGTACATCTCTAGCTTTATTTTTGCTCAGGGTCACTTTGGCTATTCAGGGCCTTTTTGTTGTTCCATATGAATGTTAGGATTATTTTTCTATTTCTGTGAAGAATGTCAGTAGTATTTTGATGGGGATTGCATTGAATCTGAATCTGTAGATCACTTTGGGTAGTATGGGCATTTTCACAATGTTAATTCTTCCAATCCATGAGCACGGAAAGTCTTTTCATCTTTTTGTGTCCTCTTTAATTTCTTTCATTTGTAGTTCTTGTTGTAGAGATCTTTCACCTCCTTGGTTAAATTTATTCCTAGGTATTTAGTCTTTTGTTGACTATTGTAAATGGGCTTACTTTCTTGATTTCTTTTTCTGATAGTTTGTTATTGGAGTATAAAAATGCTACTGATTTTTGTGTGTTGATTTTGTATCCTGTAATTTTACTGTACTCATTTGTTGGGTCTAACAGTTTTTTGGTAGCATTTTTAGTTTTTTCTATATATAAGATCATGTCACCTGCAAACAGGGACAATTTGACTTGTTCTTTTCCACTCTGGATTCCTTTTATTTCTTTCTTTTGCCTGTTTGCTCTGGCAAATACTTCCAGTACTATGTTAAATAGGAATGGTGAGAGTGGGCATATTTGTCTTGTTCCTGTTCTTAAAGAAAAGGCTTTCAGCTTTTCCCCATTCAGGATGTGGCAGTGGGTTGTATGCAGCATCTGTTTTGCTGAGATATTTTCCTTCTATATCTAATTTGATGAGAGTCTTTATTATGAGGTTATGTTGGATTTTGTCAAATGCTTTTTCTGCATCTATTGAGATCATCATATGGTTTTAGTCCTTGATTTTGTTGATGTGGAGTATCACATTTATTGACTTGCATGTGTTGAACCATCTTTGCATTCCTGGGATGAATTCCACTTGATCATGATGTATGATCTTTTTCATGTGATGCCATATTCTGTATGTTAATATTTTGTTGAAGATATTTGCATCTATGTTCATCAAGGATATTGGCCTGTAGTTTTATTTTTTTGTTGTAAATTTGTCTGATTTTGGCACCAGGGTGATGCTGGCCTCATAAAATGAGCTTGGGAGAATGGCTTCTGTTTCTATTTTTTGGAATATTTTGAAGAGAATTGATATTAATTACTCTTTAAAAATTTGGTAGAAGTCAGCATTTAAGCCATCCAGTCCTGGGTTTTGTTTGAAGACTGCCGATTGCTGCTTTGATCTAGTTGCTCATTATTGGTCTGTTCAGGTTTTCTATTTCTTCTTGGTTCAGTCTTGGTAGTTTGTATGTGTCCAGAAATTTATCCATTTCCTCCAGGGTTTCAAATTTGTTGGCATATAGTTGGTTATAATAGTTTCTAATGATTCTTTGTATTTCTGTGGTATTGGTTATGATGTCTCCTTTTTCACTTTACATTTTTGTTGTATGCGTCTTCTCTCTTCTTTTTTTTAGAGGGGCATTCAGGTCCCCAACCGTTATCATATTTGGTTCTATCTCTTTCCTTAGATCTAATAGAGTTTTCTTTATATGTCTGGATGCTCCAATGTCAGGTACATATATATTTATGGTTGTTATGTCTCCTTGATGGATAGACCCCTTTATCATCATATAGTGGCCTTCTTTGACTCTTTTTATGGTTTTTGGCTCAAAGTCTATTTTTTATCCCAAGTAAGAATACTCCTGCTCATTTTCAATTTCCATTTGTGTGGTATATATTTTTCCATGCCTTCACTCTTAGTCTGTGTGCGTCTTTACAGATGAGGTATCTTATAGACAGCATATAGTTGGTTTAGCTTTTTAATCCAATTAGCCAGTCTGTGTATTTAGAGTGGGGAATTTAATTGACTTACATTTAGGGTTGTTACTGAAAGATATTGACTTACTCTGGGCATTTTATTGATTTTCATTTGGATGTTTTACATATCATTTGTTTCTTTCTTTCCTTTTTATTGTTTGTCTTTGAGGTTTGTTGGTTTGGGGAGGTGATAAGATATAGTTTCTTTCTCTTTCTCATTTGTGTTTTTGTTTTACCCAGTAGGTTATGTCTTTTCATGTGTATTCATGGTAGTGATTATTGTTTTTTGGATTCCAGATGTAGGACTCCCTTGAGGATTTCTCATAAGGCTGGTTGTGTGATGGTGAACAACCATAGTATTTGTTTGTCTGGGAAATACACTATTTCTCCTCCATTTCTGAATGATAGCCTTGCTGGGTATAGTATTCTTGGCTAGCAGTTTTTTTTCTTTTTGAATATATCATCCCATCCTTTTTTGGCCTATAGGGTTTCCGTAGAGATGTCTGCTGTTAGTCTGATGGAGACTCCCTTATAGGTAACTTGATGCTTTTCTCTTGCTGTTTTTGGGATTCTCTCTTTGCCTTTGAGTTTTTCCAGTTTGACTATAATGTGTCTCAGAGAGGACCTTTTTGGTTTTTTTTTTTTTCCTTTTTGTCTTTCTTCGTGACCAGCAACGGATCGCAACCCTCAGTGTCACGCCCGTACCAGACCGGGACCGGCAACGGGATCGCAACCCTCGCTCAACCAGTGAGCGGCCGGTCTGTATGTGGGATCCGAACCCTCGGCGGGAGCACCGCCGCACTCTCAAGCGGCACACTGTAGCAGTGCGCCACCGGGCCGGCCCCTCAGAGAGGACCTTTTTGGATTGTATCTGTTTAGAGATCTTTGAGCCCCCTGAATCTGAAGGTCCATGCCTCTCGCTATACCTGGGAAGTTTTCTGCTATGATTTTATTGAATAGGTTTGCCATGCCTTTTCTTTTCTTCTCTCCTTAAGGAAAACCCATGATTTGGATGTTTGTGCACTTAAGATTGTCTGCTATCTCTCTTAGGTTTTCTTCATTTAAAAAAAATTGTTTTTTCTTTTTTGTCTGCCTGAGTCATTTTCTTCTGCTTACTCTAGCCTGCTGCTTAGGCTGTCAGTTGTGTTTTTATTTCATTGAATGATTTCTTCACATCCATGAGTTCTGCTATATTCTTTATTTTTTTCTTTTACCAATCACTTTATCACTTTATTTTTGCTTTTTTTTTTTTTTTGGTTTTGATTTGTTTTGAATTTTACAAAATCAAGAATTTTTAAAAGAGGTATCACATCAATCGTACTTACTTTGGTAATGCAGCTCAAGAATTATCCCCTTGAGAATTCTCAAGGAAAATGAATGTTTTGAGTCTTGTTCCTTAAGAAATCTTTTCTACACTCCTTAATTTTGGAAAACAACTTTTTGGATAATGAAAACAATCATTTAAAAAACTTGAGAATTCCTGATTTTTACTTATACCACCAAAATGATTTTCAAAAAGAAATTTCCTTTTTTTAAAAAAAATTGTTATTGAATTGTAATTAATTATACATATTTTTGGGGTTCAATGTTGGCATTATTAATCAAATCAACATTATTAGCATATATGTTGTTACAAATCATACTTATTTTTTATGCCCCTTTTCCAATCTCTCCCTAACCCCATCCCTCCCCCGTCCTCCCTCTAATTACCCTAGATTTCCTCTTTCCTTCTGAAAGAGTAATGGTTACCCTGTTGATTTGTTGCCTAGATGATCTGTCCAAAGCTGGAGGTGTGTTCAGGTCCCCCAACATTATTGTAGAGCAGATGCTTCATCTATCACTCTGGAATGGGCTTTGTGGAGAGAAACATCCTATTCTTTTCTTTGGTCTCTGCTGGTGACTCTCCTTGTGTCAATCCTCTCCAGTGGCTGGCAGACCATCTTCATGGTGGCTGTGGCATCTAGCGGCTTTTGTGGCAGCCGTGGTTACTGTGGTGGCTGTGGTCACATGGAGGTGATGTTTTGGCATGCTCCTTAACTAGTTGGTGGTGGTGATGGTGTGCCTGGTTGTGGGAGGGGGTCCAGTCCCCAGATCCATACCTCAGGAGCCCAGGCAGGTCCTGTGTTGCTGGCAGTGTGCCTAGTTGTCCCCACTTTCTGGCTTTGCAGCCAGGGGACTTCTGGTCCTTCTAGGTGTTATAGGTGTTCTTTGGTGAAATGAGACCTTTATTATTTAATATCAAACTTTGTCTCTGGTTGTGGGTTCTGTTTTTCTTTCAGTTCTGTGTTGAATCATTTGCTGTTCCTACCACTTAAACTCTGTGCTGGAACTAACTTGTTGTCCTTTGCTTACTTCTAAAGTGGGGGAACTTCCTATGGGGACCAGTACTTGAGCTCTGTGGTTGAGCTAAATTGTTACTTTGCTATTGATTCCCTGGGGAAGGCTTTCTGTGCAGATCAGATTTTAATGGTTGGCTTTATAGGACTTCCAGGTTTAGTGAAATACAATGCACTTGGGTTGTGTAGAAGCACTGGTCTGGGCCTGAGTCTTTTCATCAAACTGAACACCATGCAATTCCATATTCCTGACCAGTCTCCTCTGAGTGGTCCTATGCTGATTGGTGGCCAGATCAGCTGTCATTGTTGGGTCCCAGTGTTCTCCCAGTGGGCCTGTCTCCCCCACTGTATGTTCTGCAAACACTTCCCATGGGATAAGCTTTGTGCCAGTCACTTGCGATGACTCACAGAATCACGTAATAACTTCGTATAGCATACATTATACGAAGTTATACGATAGAAGCACTGGTCTGGGCCTGAGTCTTTTCATCAAACTGAACACCATGCAATTCCATATTCCTGACCAGTCTCCTCTGAGTGGTCCTATGCTGATTGGTGGCCAGATCAGCTGTCATTGTTGGGTCCCAGTGTTCTCCCAGTGGGCCTGTCTCCCCCACTGTATGTTCTGCAAACACTTCCCATGGGATAAGCTGTGTGCCAGTCACTTGCGATGACTCACTGGCCTCTGAGTGGCTCCTTTGTTTCAGTTGCTGTGGCTCCTCACTTCTTTGTGGTCCATGGGATCCCTATTAGTGGTTTTGCTGGCCTGGGGGCCATCAAGGCCCTCTTCTCCCCTGCCACCTCCATGCAACTCCATCTGAAGGGCACAGCTATGGCTTTTGCTGGCTCCTGCTCTGTGTGCTGAGCAGCTTCAGCCTGGGAGTAGCCTGGGCTTAAAACAGTTGGAGAAGTTTTTTCTTTCTCTCATCGTGGCTTCTCTGGCCTTCATGAACTCCATAGGTCTCTCCCCATCTTTCCCTGAGCTGTAGCAGCCCCAGCTTGGCTGTTGTTGTTTTTTAATAGTTGTAAATTAATTTATCTGTGGGAGAGAGTGATGCTGGGGACTGTGGCCTTCATGAACTCCATAGGTCTCTCCCCATCTTTCCCTGAGCTGTAGCAGCCCCAGCTTGGTTGTTGTTGTTTTTTAATAGTTGTAAATTAATTTATCTGTGGGAGAGAGTGATGCTGGGGACTGTCTATTCCACCATCTTGACTGGAAGTCCTCTGCTACATTCTTTTTAAAGGTATTGATCTCTTTGTAAATTTCCTCCTTCATATCCTGGATAGTTCTTTTGAGTTCATTGTGTCATCTAACTGTGTCTTCTTATATCTCATTGAGTTTCCTTAAGATTTTTACTTAAATTCCTTTTTGGTCATTTCAAGGGTTTCCTGCTCTATGGGGTCTGGTACTTGAGAGTTATTGTATTCCTTTGGTGACTCATATATTCTTGTTCTTTCTTATTTCCTATATTCTACATTGATGTCTGGTCATCTGGTAGAGCAGTTGCTTCTATTACTCTCCTTTCCTGAACTCTGCTGGTATCCCTCCTCATGTCAATGTAGTCGAGTGGTCAGCAGTCCACTTGCACAGCAGCAGTGGCTGCTATGGCTGCTGCTGGTGGTAGCTTTGGTGGGCTTCCCTTGTGGCAGTGGTGGCTCCAGTGGTGGTGGTCTGTTCACACTATGATTGTGACTGCCTGGCAGCATTAGTGGTGGTGGCTATTGTAGCAGTGGCAGTTGTAGCAGCTGCCCACTTGGCTGCAGTGTCTGCAGAAGTGGCCCACACAACTATGGTGTCCACAGCAGCAGTGGAGTTACATTGCAGTGGTGGCAGCAGTGTCAGCAGCTACAACTGCCTCCCTGGCATCTGTGGTATTCTTCCTTGGTGACAGCAGGGTTATCTTGTGGTGGCAGCTGCAGTGTCAGTAGCTGTAGCTGTCTGCCTTGCATCTGTGGTGTACTTGGTGGCAGTGGAGTTAACGAGGCACCGGCAATGGTGGTGGTGGTTGCAGCTGCCTCCCTAGTGTCTGCAAAGTCTATGGCTGCAGTGACGGGCTGCCTGCAGGGCTGCTGCTCTGTGGGGAGCTGCTCTGAGATGGGTGATGGTTCTGGGACTGGACAATGGCTCCAGCAATTGCAGCAGCAATGGCGGTTTGCCTGTTTTAATATTTTTCTGTGGGATGAACATGCCCTGGTCACCCCTAAACTGCCATCTTCCCAGAAGTTTTATTCATGCTCTTTTGTAGTCCTCTCCCACATTGAACCTGGGGGTATAATCAAGAGTGATGCGGTATGACTTCATCACCCATCACCTTGTATCTGCCTCCTTGGCCTCTTGGTACACACACTATGGGGAGGCAAGCTGCCACATAGGAAGTCCAACTATCCTGAGGTCACCGTACTGTGAGGAAGCCCAAGTTAGCCACATGGAAAAACTGCATGGAAACTGGAAGTTGTCTGTCCAGCTATTTCCAGCTGAGACACCAGGGCTATGACTGATGAAGCCATCATGGGTGTTCAGCACAGCTGAGTCTGCAGATGACTCCAGCCCTAGCCACCATCTGACTGCATTGCCTGGAGAAACTCCAGGAGAGAACTGTCCAGCTTAGCCCAGTCTGCCCTCAGAACTCTGAGAGAAAATAATAAGTTGCTGTTTTAAACCACAAAGTTGGAATTGGTTCATTATGCAAGAGACAGCCCAAACATTACATGTCATATGTATTCTTTTGTATGCATCAAATATTACAATTATTTTTCAAAAATGAGATTATTAAAACATGTTGGAATCAGAAAGCCTGGCTTCAAAACCTGATTCTGCCACTCTTAGGCTCTGTGGCCATGGATAAGTCACTTAATCTCTTTAAGAATCAGTTTTCTTATCTGAAAAATGGGGAAAATAATAGCTCCTACCTCATGGGGAAGTTGAGTGGCTTAAGAAACAGAGACTTCGTGTATTCCTATCCAGGTAGAGGGTAAGGATATTACAAACTGTAGGGACCAGACCATACTACGCAAAGTTGCTTCCTATGGATCAAAGGAGGAAAGAAAAAAGTTTTTGTAAATGAAAAGTGTGGATTATACTTCAAGAACTTTTGTGGGTATTCATGGTGAATAGGATTTAGCTGGAGTGAGAGACTATAATATCTGTTCCTACTCTGTGGTTTTATGAAGATTCATTGATTTCCATTGGTTTGTTTCAGGCCTAAAACACATGAATTCAGATTTCTCAGAGACAGATTTCCCTCATTATTTCCCTGTTTCTAACATTACCTCTATCCTTGGCTTCCCTCTCCTGTTCTCCTGTGGAGCTCTCCACTTTGGACCTGCTCATCTCATAACAGATGACAATAAAAAATGAAAGGGCAATTCAGTCAATCCACTTGATGACTGGTAAATACAGCTTCTAGGAGGAATGTGACACTGACTGTGATGTTCTTTTTTCAGGGTAGTTGAAGTCTGGGAAGAGAAGCTGGACAGGTGGTGTAGTGGATTGGATTATGTCCCCCCAAAACTCACTGAAGCTTGAATTGTGTCCCCAAGTTTCACTTATTAGAAACTTAGCCCCCTCTGTGACTTTCAAGAGAGTGGGAAATCCTATTATGGTAATTGAAAGGTAGGTCCTTGAAGAGGTGACTGGATTGTAGGACCGTGCAGTAGTGAATGGATTAAAAATGGTGATCAGGGGCATGGTTTGGAGGGCTTTAAAAAGACAGTGCATGAGGAGGTTAGCTCTCTCTCTGCTCTATCTGCTTCCACCATCTTGCAATGTGAGACTACTGGGTCACTGTCACCACCACCAGATGGACTTTGGACTTCCCAGCCTTAGTAACTGTAAGCAATAAATTTTGTTTTCTTTCTAAATTACCCAGTTCCGGGTATTTAGTTATAATCAACAGAAATTGACTAATAGAGGTAGCTTTGAAAGGCAATCTTGTTTGAATGAAGATTATACTCTATGAAGGGATGAAATATGACCATTGAATGTCCCACAGTGCTATGGGTTAAATGTGTCCCCCAAAAGTTCATGTATTGGAAACTTGACTTCTATTGTGACAGAGCTAAGAGGGACAGAAATCCGATTATGATATTTGAAAGGTGGGGCCATTAAAAGGTGATTAGACTGTGAGGACTGTGCTGGTGTTAATGGATTGATTTGAATAATGGGAATGGTTCTGATGGCTTTAAAAGATTGAGGAGGTTAGCTCACTCTTGCTCAGCCCATTTTTGCCATGTGATACCCTCAGGCATTGCTGGAGAGTCACCACCAAGAATAAGGCCCTCACCAGATGCACCCCCTGGACTGTAGACTTCCCAGTCTCCAAAACTGTAATAAATAAATTATATTTCTTTATAAATTACCCAGTTTCAGGTATTTTGTTATAAGCAACAGAAATGGACTAATATGCACAGATACATATATAATGAAAGCCACAATATAATGAAAGCCAATTTCTGCCCTTTCTCATTTAGCTTGGTTCACAAGCAACACAGTTCAGGAGGGTTAGGAAAATGCCAGCCAGGAGGTAAGCATTGTTCTGAAGAGCTTATTGCCCATGGAGCTTGTGAACCACAAAACATTGACACTGACAATGGCTGGAGGACATCCCAGGGGAATCAGACATGGCTGACTGCAGCCTGTGCAGGGGGTAGGCGCTCTCTATGCAGACCGTGCAGCTCACTAGGATCAGAGGATGACTTGCATCTGTTCTCCACACCCACACCCAGGGCAGAACAAAAAGGACAGGGTTATAACCCAGCAGGAGGCATTTGGGTTTAGATGAGCTCCAGAGGTCTCTTTAAGCACTAATTCAATGAACAGTATGTCTTTCTTATCTCTGAGAAGAGAGAGCATTTTTAAAAACTTAGTGTACTTTTGAGAAATCGTACTTGTGAAATATTTGTTGAAACTTTATAAATGGCTGTGCTTTAAAAAAAATTTTAACTGCAGTTAAATGTTCAGATTTGCTAGAGAGCTGCTGCAGAACTTTTGGGCTTTATTTATTTGCATAATCTTTGTCTTTACAGATTCCTTCTTTCTTCTACTGAATTTTGAGAAGAAAATATAAGTCATTTCTCTTCCAAGACTTCCATTTTACTACCAGAAGTCTGCTGTGGTTTATAGCAGCAATCATAATTGTCAAATGGCAGGGTAAAATCAGTGGTTGGAACCCCAAAGTAGGATTTTTTGATACTTACCAAGCAAAGTCTTATATTATTCAGTCATGCATCCTAGCTAGAGGATTGTTACTGTTCTTGCTTTCTTTGGGATAAAATATGTAAACTCACATCTCTATCTCATTGAGCTTTCCTAATAAATTCTGATGCACTAAAATATTTTTTACACTTACAGAAAAATTGCAAATACAGTACAAAGATTTTTTTTCACTGAACCATTTGAGGGCAAATTGCTGACTTGACGTCTCATAATCTCCAAATACTTTAGTTTGATACATATTCCTACATAACAACAGTACAAATACCAAAATCAGATCAAAATTTATATTTGACTACCATCTAATCCTCAGACCCCATGTAAGGTTGTGAACTGTCCCAGTGATATCCTTTATAGAAAGCAGATCTGTTTTAGAATCAGGTGTTGCATTTAGTCATGTATCTTTAGTTTTTCTCAGTTTAGAACAGTTCCTCATTCTTTCCTTGACTTAGGTGACCTTGATACTTTCGAGATTCAGTTTTTTTTTTTTTTTTAATAGAATGACTCAATTTGTTTCCTCATGATTAGATTCATGTTATGCACATTTGGCAGGAATACCACCTGTATTAGTCCATTTCTGCTACTTATAACAAAATACCTGGAACTGGGTAATTTGTAAGAAAATGAAATTTATTACTTACAGTTTTGAAGGTTGGGAATTCAAAGTCCAGGGACTACATTTGGTGAGGGTCTTCTTTAGTGGTGACACAAGTTATCACACTGCAAGAAAGGCAGGAACAAGAGAGAGATCTTGTCATTTGCTCTCCTGTTAAAGCCCTCAGAACCATGCATATGACAGCCATTAAACCATCAAATGGATTAATCCATTCATTGGGGCATGGTCCTCACAATTTAATCACACCTTTAATCACCTCTTAATTGAAAGGCCCCACCTTTCAATTACCATAATAAGATTTCCCACCCTCTTAACACTGTCACAGTGGGGACCAAGCGTCCAACACATTAAGCTTTTGGGGGACACAATTCAATCCATAATACCACCGAAGAGATGCTGTGTTCTCATTGCATCCTATCAGATGGAATGTGATTTTGATTTGTCTGTTTAACTGATATTAATAGATCACCTGATTAAAGTGGTGTCTGCCAGTCTTCTCTGCAGTTACATTTTCCCCTTTTTAATTAATAAGTATTTTGTGCGGAGATACTTTAAGCTATGTAAATAAATATACTGTTCCACATCTTTCTATTTATTTATTTAATCAGTGTGGATTCCTATTTTATTCAATGAATTATAATGTTACTATATTTATTTTGATACTCAAATTGTTCCAGATCCCCAGTGGGATCCCCCTGAAGCTGGTTCCTGTGTCCTTTTGACATGTCCCCATCGATCTTTTTGCACTTTTTAACTTCTTGGCACAACAAGATGTTTCAGGCTGATTTTGTCTCTCTCTGCCCCAGACCTAGAATCAGCCATTTCTCTAAGGACTCCTTTTAATGAAGAACGATATTTAGAAACAAAGATTTGGTTTCTAGGTGTGCTCATTGGTATTGGGGTATTACTGCTCCCAGATCCTCTCAGCACTTTCAAGCCCTTTATATTTTAAGAAAAATATCTATTTGTTATATGTGTTGCAAATAATAGATTTTCCCAGTTTGAGGTTTTTCTTTTGAATTTATGGTGATTTTTACTATAAAGAAATAATTGGTCATTTTGTAGCCCAATTTATCAATCTTCTTTTGTTTTGTTTTGTCTTCTAGGATTTATTTCTTACTCAGCTATTCCACATTTCAGAGTCATAAACATTTCCCCAATGTTTTCTTCTAATACTTCCACAGAAAAAAATTTTTTAAGTCTTAAAGTTCACATACCTGCATGTTGGTGAGAAATTTGTTTCATTTGGAGAGCAAGCTCAGTACCACACTGAGCAAGGCCAGGTCCAGTGTTTTGGATATGTTAAATATTTTGTAAACAGTTTTAGGACCTCCTTACCCAAACTAGTGGTTTTATTACGTTGGTTGACCATTATCATTACCTTGAGAGAGATCTTATCAAATGCACTGGTACCTAGTATCCACCACATAACTTAAAACAATCAAATCAGGACCTCTGGGGATTGGTGGGTAAGGATTCTTTTTTTTTTTTTTTAAAGACTCTACAGGTGATTCCAATGTGCTGCCAAGACCAAGAACCACTTATCTAATTATACATCCTCACAGCTGCCTACATTTCTAACAGTAACTGCTTCCTTCAGTCTAAGCAATTCCTCTTTGATTATCTTCTTTTAAAACAAAGTTTTTCAAATATTTAACACATCAATCTTCTAATAATTTAGCACTAGTGAGTTTATCAGAGTTTTAAAATTAAGATACAAGCATTAAAATTATGCATGTGCAGAAACTGTACCTGTGACATACCCACTCCGCAGTGCTGGTTATGCACAGAAGGTGGCAGCTACAAGGGTAAAGGTAATATGAGGGAAAACAGGAAGAAGCTTTGCCATCAAGAGGAACCTTAGTGATAGATCTGATCTTGAAAACAAGAGCAACCTTGGAGGTATGTGATACTAAAAATATGGCCTCATTATCTGTGTGATTATGGACAAGTTACTTCACTTTGCAGAGCCTCAGTTTGCATACTGACAAAAATGAGGTTGATTGATGCTAATATCTATTTTGTGGGATTGTTGTGAGAATTAAATCAGATCATAAAGATAAAATTCTTTATATGTATGTGACTATTATTGATTGAATTGTGTTCCACAAAGTTTAATGTGTTGGAGGCTTGGTCCTCACTGTGACAGTGTTAAGAGGGTGGGAAATCCTATTATGGTAATTGGAAGATGGGGTCGTGATTAGATTGTAGGGACCATGCTGTAGTGAATGAATTAATCCACATAATGATTTAATGGCAGTCATGGGCATGGTTCTGAGGGCTTTAAAATGAGAGTTCATGAGGGGCGCTCTCTTTGCTCCACCATTCTGCCATATGAGACCCATGTGTCACTGCCACCACCAAAAATGCCTTCACCAGATGTTTTCCCTGGTCTTTGGACTTCCTGGCCTCCAAAACTGTAATCAGTAAATTTTATTTTCTTTACAAATTACCCAGTTCTAGGTATTTTGTTATGAGCAACAGAAATGGACTAATACAGAAATGTGCCTTTAAATAAGGAACAACTAACTCCTTCTAACCAGTTCTACTTCTAACAGATAACTTTTTCTGCATAAATCAACTTGTACATTGGCTTAAATTTGCTTCTTGAGTGGCTTGCATATAATATTTGTAAGTAATGTAATTCATAAGTAATGTCATTATTTAACACCAATTGTAGAATAAAAGTTTTGAGCTGACAGGTTTTTTTTTTTTATAATGAGTTTTAACTTTTTGATTTCTAAGGAAAATCCAGTAAAAGAAAAACTACACTTAAAAGACATTAATTTAATTTTATTTTTTTGCAGCTGGCTGATGTGGGGATCCGAATCCTTGACCTTGGTGTTATTACCACCATGATCTCCCAACTGAGAGTGCTCCCTTGCTCTCCTAGCCAGCCAAAAAGACATTGATTTTAAATAGTTAAATTACTCAGGCTAATTTTTGGAACTGTATGGAGGCAATGAATGTGTCCAAAGTGGTATAAATATATGCTGTAATTGTTTATTGCACTAAAGTTCAATGATACAACTTTTACACTATTATGTATAAGTATCATACATTCTGGAAAAAAGTGATGTTAGAACATGAGGTGGTCATGAATAATATTGACCACAGAAATTCATTATGTTGTTTAAATTAATATGTGTATACATATTTCTTATTTTACCTGATGCATGTTAAGAATCAACCGACCCTGTTACAGTTTGAAATAATAGACAAAGCATGTCAGAAATAGGCTCAGAATTACATAGCCTGAGGCATGCATAATTTCCTGCAGTGTCAAGTAAAATGAATATGAAGTACATTCTTAATAAGCAGAAACAAAAACTGATAGCCCCTACAAAGGGGGAATTCTCTTAAGCTTTTTTTTATATATATGAAAAATCTATCAACACAGTTCTTTTATTTAAAGGAAATTGATGGTTTAAGTAAACTGTATTTATATAGTCATCAATTCTCTTTATAAAGATCTTCCACAGGGAAATTTTTGCACCTATTAATCAGTTCCAAGACACAGTCAGTTGAAGGAGTTGGTAGTGATGCCTAAACCAGGCCACAGGTTAGATGGGTGGGGAGGATATTAAACCCGTTTGCTTTCAGCCCATAAATTTTTATTAAGCATCTAGGATGAGCTAGCTCGGTGTTAGGGACTCAGGTAACTCAGGGCTTGTATAATCTAATAAAAGCTACTTGGAATATTAGATAATAGTGATTTTTTATTTTTTATTTTTTTTACTAAACCAAAGGGAGATATTTATTTGAAGTAGTCAAGGAGGGCTTTGTGAATATGTCTTGACTTGAGTCTTAAATGTGTTTGGACAGATGGAGGTGGAGGAAAAGGAAGGAGGCATTCCAGAAAGAACAATATGTAGATAGACATAAACACAGAGGTGGGAGTAAGCAATGAATGTGTGGGGCTATGTTCATCAGTTATTGCTGTCACAAATCACCTCCCAACTTGGTGACTGAAAACCATTGTTTGCTATTGTCCATTATTCTAAGATTGGCTAATTTGTTCTGCTGATCTGGGCCAGGCTTGGTGGATCTCAGCGGGGGCTTGTTGTCAGCTGAGAGGTCAGCTGGGTGTGGGCTGAGCTAGAGTGGGTTAGGCTCCGTGGCTGCTTGTCGGCTGGCTGTTGGCTGAAGTGCCTCAGCTCACCTCCACATGGACTCTCATCCTACAACAGGCTAGCTGGTGCCTGTTCTCCTCAAATGGCAGGGATATGAGAGAGCAGGAATGGAAGAGTGCCAGGGTCTCTTGAGGCCTAGGCCTGAACCTGGCACGCTATCATTTTTTACCACATTCTGTTGCTCAAAGCATATCACAAGGCCAGCCCAGATTCAAGTGGTAGAGAATTGGACTCCACCTCTTTATGAGAGGAACCGCAAAGGCATGTTGTAAAAGGTGTGGATGCAGGGAGGGGCCGTTCTTGCAATCTCCCACATGGGCCAACTCACTGAAGTATGGAAGATATGAAAAGAAAACAGAAAAAAAAAAAGAAAAGAAAAGAAAATAGTGAGAACACTTCTCTAGGAAGATTACTTTGGCAACAGCCAACACTCAGACTTGAGAAGTCACGGAAGAGACTGAAATTAAGGAGATAAAGGGTGCATCAGCAATCCTGGTGAGAAGTATTTAGGACCATGACCAGGACGAAGGCAGTATTGCAAGAATTTTTATTGGTTTTGTTAAAAGTAACCACCAAACAAATGGCTCTATCCATTGAAAACATTTTAGGGCATTTTTGAATTGATCTTGGCTCACAGCTTATGTTCCTGAACTGTGTCTTTTCCTGTTTTTATCTTTGGGCTGCAGCCTGTCTTTGGTCTTTGGCTGATCCTGACTATACAATGTTTTGCTGACTCCCCAAAATAGTAACATATCCAGCAAATCTGCTGGTGTGAGCACTTTGGGTGCACATTCATCAGCACTCAGTTGTTTGACCACCAAAAGTTTTTTTTTTTTTTTTTTTTTTTATGGGT
>NW_007731470.1:79342-102763 GCF_000696425.1 Galeopterus variegatus | reverse complement strand
ATTGTTATTACCTACCCTGATACTCTTTTCAAATGGCCATATTGTTTTGTTGTAATGATTTTGCTTTTCCAAAGACTTGTAAATCTTATATGCAAAAGATTTAATTGCTTCCTACTAAGGAAGGAGAAGATGATGAAAATGCCTCATGTGGAGCTCCAGAAAAACAAAGCATTTATCTCTATTTCTGTCTGTTGAGTTGTTTTAAGGTTAATAATTGGGAATTGCTCATTTTAAAGCCACATTGCATTGAAGAAAGACACATGCTTCCTGCTGATATGATTTTCCGACTGCCTAGAATTTATTATAATTTTGTGAGAGAAAAATTTTAATAGCTCAGTGATCAAATACATTATAAAATAATTTTAGAAAACCCAACTATTTATAATTTTTCTAATTGTTCCTTGTAAATTTCACTTTCCCCTCTTGTACAGTTATGCTATCAGGATTTGGAATTTTAAATTGCAGCTTTCATTCATTTTACAGCAGTGTGATGAACATTTTATCTTCCCTGGGAATTATTTCCAGAGGTAATAAGAACAGTCATTCGTTATATGGTCTGCATTTCTTGAGTTGTTTTTTGTGCTTTCTGTTGTCAGCTTAGCAAAATTAATTAGATTAATTCCCTAAATTCTGGAGAATATTGTTAGGTATCAATTAAGCATTCAGAAATGGTTATTTTAGATAATAGTTTGTTGGCTAATATTAAAAGAAAGTGAGCCCATTTAGATTTATATATTTTAATTCTTAGTCTTCATTATAGTCCTAATATCTATTAATGTTTTTATTATTATTTATAATATCTATTAATGTTTAATTATTATTTTTGTAGGAATCTAGTGAAAAGTTATTTGTATTTTGAGTAAAATATTAGCTGACCTTAAGCATTATTTCCTCTTTTCATTTCTTTATCTACACGTTCAAATAGGCCTAGGTAGTGGTATATCCTTGAGAACAAAAACAAAGAAAATCACATACTCAGAGCAGATTGGTTGCCAGTACTAGATGTCTTGCTGAATGCCCATTTATTTCATGCTTTTGTTATTTTTAGAGAATTATTTTTAAAAATCATACTAGAGGCCGACATGAGTACAGTTTAACCATTAAGAATAATGATATACAACAATTCCCTATCCCACTTCTTCTAAGCATCCAGTCTTGTTCAACAGAAATACTGACTTCAAACTCAGCTCTTAAAATTTTTGGTAGATGACATTTCCCATGCTCCCTTGCAATTAATTGCAGCCAACTTATTGAGTTCAGTCCAGTGGTTTATAAGCAAAAGTGATGTAAGTCACTTCCAGAACTATCAAAAATCTCTTGTGTACTATTCTCAACTTCTGGCTGAATGCACGGGACTCCAGGACCTAAAATTGTAAGTTCTTGTATCACTATTCAGAGGAGAGTTGATCTCAAGAGTTGCTGTTGAACTAATGTATAAACAATACACTTACTATGTTAAAACACAGAGAATTGGAGGTTGTTTTTTATAGCAGTTAGCCCAACATGACTAATATACTACTACATATTAGTCTGCTACATATTTTTGATCTACTACATTTTTTTTTAACTGCATATTCTGGTAGCTTGTCAAGAAAAGATAGAAAGATACATGGTAAGTAATGTTTCTGAATACTTACATTTTTGAAACTGTCTTTTAAAAAAATTCTCACATTTGATGTAATAATTTAGCTGAGTTTGAAATATTGTTTCCTTCAAAATTTCATAAGATTGCTCCACGCTTCTATGTTGCTTTCCTTTCATTTTCTCTGTAGTCTCTTTCCAGAAATTTTTTATTCATATGTGGGACCTCCGGGCCTAATCAACTTCTTTTCTTTTCTTTCCTACTTTCCATCTATTTATCTTTTGGTTCAACTTTCTCTATCTCTTTATCATCTTTATCCCCTAATGCTTCTAAAATTATTTATTTTTGCTATCATATTTTTAATTTCCAATAACTATTTTTATCTGCTGATTATTTCCCATCATCTTTTTTATGGATAAAATACAGAATATCTTCTCTTTCTTTTTTATTTATTTATTATTAGCATATTCATTATTAGAAATCGTGATTTTTCTTTATGTTCTTTACCCGATCTATCACTCCCCAAACCTCCTCCCTTTTAAAATAATCTTTTTATTTGTTATTTTTAAAAGGTAACTTATGTATGATCAAGTTCATAAGATGCCATCAATTACAGTCAAAGAAAACTTCCTTCCCACCAGTGACTCCTCGTAATAGTTTCCCACTTTGGAAACAACCACTGTTACTGGATTTTATTTTTCATCCATCCTTCCAGAAACATTATATATATATATAAAACACACATACACATGTCCTCCATCCCATTTTTAAACACAAATGAAATGATAGCATATTCTGCAGACTGTTCTATATCTTCCACTGATTGTTTCCTTACATATATGTTGGAGAATATTTTCTCCAAAGATGTCAATAATCTTTTTGTTAAACATTTTTTTTTTCTGCTCCTTTCACTGTTCATGTCCTGTAGATTTAGTTTTTCTATTTATTTTTATCCTTTTACATTGGATAATTTCTTCATATATCTTAGTGGTCATTGGATGTCTAGTCATATTTAAGGATGAAATCTAAAAATGCTAATTAATTCTATAGTATTTGTTTCTTAAATATTTGGCAGATTGTTCTATGGGTCTTCCAACAGTATTGATGACCAAGGTATTTACTGTGGGTAGTTGCCATCTTGTTTTTCAGGTAGTTTTTCAGCCACTTTTACTCCACCAGAAACAGCAAGTCATTCCTAGTATGTGACTTTTAGCCTCTGCTATTGTGCGAGAAAATTTAAACTCAGTTTCTAAAAATTTATCACCAAATTTAATAAAATTTTGTTCTAAATAGAGTATTGTATGTCTTTAAATGTAGCTGAAAAATAGTAGAGGTGTGCTTCATGGAGATGCCTTGTTTTAAAAAGTCTTGCTGATCATGAGGGCTTCGATATCCCAAGAAACAATACTCACCCATGGTGGTATTCATTGTTAATATTAGTCGATATTAACCAATACTTCAAATAGTCTTATTCATAATTCTGATTTGTTTTTAACGAGTTTGGAGTGAGATCTTGGAATCACTGTTTTGACCTCACTGTGTGGCTACCAAGAGCTCTTTCCAGGAGTAGTGGATCTATTACCACTGCCAGTTCATTGTTAACTTATATTTATATTCCTAGTGTTACTTTCCATCAGTGGCTGGTATGCAGAAATCCTTTTAAGCTACTTGTCCATTTTATGAAGATTTGTTAATATTAGATTAGATAACCCAAGTATTCACTGAACAATATGTTGTAACTGCAATATTTGGCTATAAGTTGAAATTTGACAGAGGAGAAAAGGTGTCTCTGTCAATGTCTCCTGTTATAGAATGCCCTTGACTCCTTCAAAAATACCGGATATGTCACACCTGTCAAGCATCCGGCAGACAGAGTGAAGGTGCCAGAGCTGATCTGTTTATCATATTAGCAAAGTTTAAGTTCCTATTTTTTTGATTAAAAAGTTGTATAAAAAATATAGGTTCTAGCATTTTCTTTCCTCACTCCAGTGGATTTTTCTATGCCCACTCTGGAGACCAGTGAACTCTGCACCTTTGCTGATCATAGTGTGGTCCATGGGCCAACAGAGTGAGCATCAACCAGGAGCCTGTTAGGAATGCAGCGTCTCAGGCCCCTCTACAAACCGACTGCATCAGGATCTTCATTTTAGCAAGATCCCCAGGAGAGTTACACGTACTTTAGAGTGTTAGATTCACTAGTCTAGAATAAACTTCTAGACTATGGCATTCTGAACATAGGGTAGGGGCTTGAAGATCCACCTTTCTTTGTGCCATTTCCAAAACAAATAAATAGTCTTTCATGCAATGCCCTTGCTTTCAGCTCTATGCCTCACCCTCAACAGTGGCTCTGTCTACTGTCTCCCAAATCCCCTACTTTTCTTGGTCAATTTCTTCAGAAATAATTTTTTTTTGCAGAGGCAACATGGTTTTTCAAGCCTCAGTACAGACTGTTTCTATGTTCCTCTGCCTGGTGTTTCTTTCCCAACCCTTCTCTCCTTCACATAGCCAATGCCTGTTTGTCCTTTCAAGACCCAGTTCCAGTGGCTGGTCTCCCTCACCTCCCTCTACTACCCCAAACCCATGAGCAACAGAAATGCCTCTTTGGGGTCACTCATGTCATCTCATGCTTACCTCCGTCTTTTCACAGGACTTGGTCATTGCTACCATATCTCTCTTCTTCTGAACTGTAAGAACTCAATGGCCTTTACTTCCACAATACTTAGCACTAAGCTTGGCACATATAGGAGATTCTCACTAAATATCTGTCAAATAAAAGAATGTGTTCGAACTGATTTGGAACAGGTCTCTTCACCCACAGATGAAGCACAGACACCCTATAAAAGTGACTTCATTTATGCCCCACTAATGTGGAGAATTTCTCCAGGCTTCTTTTGCTCTGGGTGGAATTTCTGCTGTTCCTGATTTCTGACTTGCTGCCTCACAACTGGAGTTGGCCACGCAGCTTGGACCCCTGGACTGAAGCCCATTAGACTGCCTACCTAACTTTCTTTTTCATATTGACCTCTGAGTGCTGGTTCTTGATGTAATTTCAGCACCAGATAGCATACTTTTGTCACTTGAAGAATGTTACAGAAATGAAATCATAAGTGCAGCCTTTTGGGAGACCCCTGGACTGAAGCCCATTAGACTGCCTACCTAACTTTCTTTTTCATATTGACCTCTGAGTGCTGGTTCTTGATGTAATTTCAGCACCAGATAGCATACTTTTGTCACTTGAAGAATGTTACAGAAATGAAATCATAAGTGCAGCCTTTTGGGATTGGCTGTTTTTACTCAGCATAATTCTCTGAAGGTTCATCTTACGTGTATCAATAGCTTGTTCCTTTTTATTGCTGAGTAGCATTCTTTGGTATGGATGTCCCACTTGTTTACCCCTTCACGCATTGAAGGACATCTGGCTTGTTTCCAGTTTTCAGCTATCACGAAGAAAGCTGTTATGATGAGTGATTTTCAAATGAAATCTGGATATTTTTGTATTTTGTTATGAGACTGGATCCTATTTAAGCCTTTATTTTAACCATCTTTCTCTGACACCTCCTTGTTACTGTCAGGTGGAGGTAGAAATCCAGGTTTTCCACTCAGTCTTTGTTGATACCTGGGAGCAGAAGGCCTCCTCAATACCGCTGACAGGGTGAGATTTTTGACTCCCCTTGTGATTTCTATTGACACTGCAGTGGAGGTGGTCTTCTTATTACTGGTTAATGGTGAAAGTCCTTTAGGCCTCTTTTGATACCACCCTTGCAGGAAGGGGGAAGGTTGCCTTATTACTGCCGGATCAGGGTGAAACTACAGACTCCCACGTGGTTTCCAGTGATACTATGGATAGAGGGTGTTCGTTATCAGTGAGAAGTGATGAATGTCCTGGCTTCCTACTTGGCCTTCTCAGACACTAACCTGGTGGGGTTACTGAGGCACTATAGCCATGTGGGAGTAGAAGTCTCAGCTCCTCTCTACACACAGCCTTTGCTGGCATGGCTGGGGTAGGGCCACAGTCTTTTCTGTGGTGATTGGCTTTTATTGTCTAAAAGTTTGCTGTCTTGCTGGGCTGCCCTTTTTTCTGGTCCTGTGACTAGAGAGAACAGGTCTTTGTTGTAGCTTTTTTCATTTGTTTGCACTTACTAGTATTCCCATGTTATTGGTGTCTTCAACTCCAAGTCTGGCATATATGTGGCTAAAAGAAAACTTAGGGCACTCATCACCATGTCTTTTATCACAGCCCAAGGTCTCTTGTTGGTCTGCCTTCTTTTTTCCACCTTTCAGTGTCTTATATTTGTTTTATATATAATGTGCAGGGTTTTAAAGTTGTATTTATGAGGACAGGTAGGGAAAATGCATATATTCTATTTTCCCAGAAGCAGAAATCCAATACATTCAACTTTAAAATGAGGAAATTGAAGCCTTAGGTAAGGATCCACAGCTAACGGTGGCAAGACCTAACTATATCCCTACTCTCTTAACACTTTGTTCAGTGTTCTTACCACTGTAACAATGAAATTTAGGTATCTTCTTGAATTGTGATAATATAACAAGATAAAGTGTCATGAGAACCTTGTAAGGATTCCCAGCCACTTTCTTCTTACTCTGTATTCATTCAGAACCTTTGTATAGTTTTAGCAACCTCACAATATTGCCTGTCTCCAATGGTGGGTACAGAGTTCCATATATGAACAGTGTGGAGGTAGAAATATGAATTTAAGGGAGGGCTTGGGGACTTACAGTTATAGCCTAGCAAATGTTCTGTTTTTACTTATATATTTATTAGAAATGGATTGCAGGAATGGCTGATGGCAATAGGAGGTACTAAATTATCTTAAGCCATCACGATATCACCTGCCTTCTAATTTAAAAAAATTTTAAATTTTATTGTGGTAAGAACACTTTGCATGATATCAACCCTCTTAAATTTTTAAGTATACAATACATTCTTGATGACTTTAGGTACAATATTGTAGAGCAGATTTCTAGAACTTGTTCATCTTGCTTAACTAAAACTTTATGTCTGTTGGTTAGTAACTCCCATTTTCCCCTACCGCTAGCCCCTGGCAACCACCATTCTATTCTTTGATTCTACGAATCTGACTATTTTAGATACCTCATATGTGGAAGCATGTAGTATTTGCCTTTCTGTGCCTGAATTATTTCACTTAGTATAATGTCTTCCAGATTCATTCACGTTGTTGCAAGTGACAGGATTTCCTTCTTTTTAAGGCTGAGTAATACTTCACTGTATGTATATGTCACATTTTCTTTATCCATCCATCTGTTGATGAACAGATTTGTTTCCACATCTTAGGTATTGTGAATAGTGCTGCAGTGAATATAGGTGTGCTAACATCTCTTTGAGATCCTGATTTCAATTCTTTTGAATAAGTGCCCCAAAGTGGGATTGCTGGATCATAAGATAGTTCTATTTTTAATTTTTTGAGGGACATCTGTATAGCTTTTCATGGCAGCTGCACCATTTTGCATTCCCATCAATAGTGTGCAAGGGTCCCAATTTTTCTGTATCCTCGCCAACATTTCTACACTTCTATGATTTATATGGAACTACGAAAGAACATGGCTAACCCAATCAATCTTGAGAAAGAGCAAAGCTGGAGGCATCACACTTCCTGATTTCAAATATATTACAAAGCTACTGTAATCAAAACAGTATAGTCCTCACATACAGATATATAAACCAATTGAATAGAAAAGACAGCCTAGAAATAAATCCATATATATATGATCGAGGGTGCCAAAAAGACACAATAGAGAAAAGATAGTCTCTTCAACAAATGGTGTGGGAAAACAGGATATCCAAATGTAAAAGAATGAAATTAGACCCTTATGTTACACCATACACAGAAAAAAAAATCAAAATGGATTAAAGACTTCTAGAAGAACATATAGGGGAAAAGCTTCTTGACATTGGACTTAACAATGATTTCATTGATGCTGCAGGCTGAATGTTGGTGTCTCCCCCTCTCCCCAAATTTATATATATTGAAACCTAATCCCCCAGTGTAAGGGTATTTAGAGGTGGGGCCTTTCACAGGTGATTAGGTCATGAGGGCAGAACCTTCATGAATTGGATTAGTGCCCTTATAAAAGACTCCCCAGAGAGATCTCTCACCCCTTTTGCCCATGTGACGTTACACATGAAATACATGGAAGTTACAGTGAAAGATGGCCTTCTGTGAGGCAGTGGACCCTCACCAGACACTGAATCTGTTGGTGCCTTCATTTAGGATTTCCCAATCTCCAGAACTATGAGAAATAAATTTCTATTGTTTAGATGCCACTCAGTCTGTGGTATTTTGTTACAGCAGACTGAATGAACTAAGACAATGTATATGACACCAAAAGCATAAGCACAACAACAAAAAATAAAAACAAGTGAACTGAATCAAATTAAAAAGCTTCTGCACATCAAAGGAATCAACAGAGTGAAAAGGCAACCTATAAAAAAATATTTGCCAACCATATATCTGATAATGGGTTAATCTCCAAAATACAAAAGAAATTCCTACAACTCAATAGCAAAAGAACTAATAGCCTGATTAAAAAATGGGTTACTGGCTTAAGTAGACATTTCTCCCAAGAAGACAAACCAATGGCCAAAAGGTATATGAAAAAATGCTCAACATGCTAGTTACCAAGGAAATGCAAATTGGAACCACAATGAGATTTCACCTGCCTTGTATTAGAGCTACAATGATAACAATATGCTGATACAATAGCTTCTGCTGGTTTAAATTCATTAATTTAAGAAGATGGGATATTATATTTAACATAAATTGGAGGTTATCTTTAGCATCTGAAGATTAAAGAAGAACTTCATAAGTCAATTTGCTTATTTCCCTCCATTGTTGGCATTAGGTACACATCCATATCCACTAAAAGCAGAGTCTGTCACTTCTGAGTTCCACTTATCCTTGCATAAGTCTCAAGTATCAAAATTGATTTTTTAAAGTGTTAATTTGAAAAACAGAAGAGATAAGATTCAAGGATGCTTGCTCTTAGAGGATTATTTATTAAGGGAAGGACTTGTCTTTTAAAAACTTTTATCATAATTATCACTAAAAACCCAATTCTATATTTCTTATTAAGGCAAAATCCCTATTAGGTTAACACAAGAAGGATGTTGATTGCAGTGGGATATCTGTCTGAATAGGGCTAAGTAATCAGCTTTGAAATGTCACTCAGAGGGAATCAACAGGGCAGAGGCTATTCCCTGGCAGGTCTCAATACATATTTATTTATTTTTTTGATTTGACACTGTTCTTGCATAGGTAATTGTTCTGGATAATTCCAAAGCCAATATTTAGGACCCAAGAAAAAAATTGTACCGGAACAAAGAAAACACCATAGAAGTCGAAGGAGCCATATCAACTTATTGAATATGTTGAGAGTCATTGAATCATATACTCTCAGAGCTAAAGTTGTTTGTCCCCAACCCACACTGGTGAGTCTACAGTCACCTTGACATGATATTTTTCCATCTTGTGCCAGGAAAATTGGACACCTGCAATGACAGCCCACTTCAATCTCTGTATGCCTACTTCCCTATCTTCATTTGTAGGGCTTGACTCTTCCTTGGGGCCTTGCAAAGTTTTTGTGAGTAAATAATGAGATTGCAATTTAGCTTAAATCATTTAATCTGTATGCCTACTTCCCTATCTTCATTTGTAGGGCTTGACTCTTCCATGGGGCCTTGCAAAGTTTTTGTGAGTAAATAATGAGATTGCAATTTAGCTTAAATCATTTAAAAATATTAAAGACCTCACAATACAATAGGCACTTGACATTTTGAAAGGCTACATTCCAAAACTTTTAATATTCTCCAGACGTGAAAACACTGCTATAGAGTATAATTTCTTCCCTAAAGTGTATCAAGTCCTCAAGTAGCAAACTGCAGACATCTACCACCGAGTTTCCAGATGCTAAGCAGTTCAGTAGTTTCACTCACTCCCCAAGAATTTTGTAGGACATTTTACCTCTGTAATTGCTCCAGCTCAGTCATTTATTCATTTCTTCACTCATTCGACAAAAATGTTTGAAGGTCTAGCATGTGACAGATGCTGTACTAAGCTCTGGGTACTTTAGAGAATAAAACAAATTTAATTCTTGTCCTTCAGGTGTTAGCAGTCTAGAGAAGAGGCAGTTGATATACAAGTAAAAACATAAATATTAAATAGAAATTATGATAAATGCACTGAAGGAAATAAGTGATACTTGGTACGTTGTAGATGAAGAGCTTTTTGAAGGAGTGACTTTTTTTTTTTTTTAAAGATGACTGGTAAGGGGATCTTAACCCTTGACTTGGTGTTGTCAGCACCATGCTCACCCAGTGAGCTAACCGGCCATCCGTATATGGGATCCGAACCCGTGGCCTTGGTGTTATCAGCACCGCACTCTCCCGAGTGAGCCACGGGGCGGCCCTGAAAGAGTGACATTTAAGCTGAGAATTAAAAGGGCCAGTCACACAAAAAGGAGGAGGGAAGAATATTCCCAATAGAGGAACAGCATGTGTAAAGTCCCCGAGACTGGAAAAAGCACAGGACATTTGAGAAGTTGACAAAATTTCAGTGTTTTTGCAGAGTAGCGAGAAAGGTAGAAGGGGCAGGAATGGGTGAAGTTTGTCAGACAGGCAAAGGCTGGATCAAACGGGGTCTTTGTAGGCCATTGTAAGGAGTTTATATTTTATTCCTATGCAATGGGAGGCCATTGAAAGGGTTTTAATAGAAAAGTGACATGTTCACAGATCGGGTTGAACTTGTGGCAATCCTGAGTAGCCATTTTGCAGTAGGAGTAACAAGAATTTGCTTGTTAACTCCAAGGAAAGGCAGCTGAGAATAATTTCTGACACATAAAGATTGCTGTGGTTGTTGTGGTGAAAACTGAGGAGTCATGAGCATCAGCAGCAAGCTGAGAAGTCCACAAAATAGTTGATATGAAATGGTGGCTTAGACGAGGGTGACAGTAGTGGAAGGAAGGACAGTGGAAGGAACTAACATACATTTTCACTGTAGAAATGACAGAGATATTGTGTTGATATTGCACAGCTAGAATAGGTGGAGGTGGTGCTAGTTGCTGAAGTGGAGAAGTTTGGGGAGAATATGGTGGGTGGGCTACATTGATTATGCAGTTTTGGACTGACTCATTGCATTTGAGATACTGGCACTGGAAGTGCTAGCCAGAGCAATCAGGCAAGAGAGAGAAATAAAGGGCATCCAAATTGGAAAAAACCAAGTCAAATTGTTCCTGTGTGCAGATGACGTGATTTTATATATGGAAAAACCTAAAGACTCTATCAAAAAACTCTTAGAGTTGATAAATGAATTTAATAAAGTTGAAGGATACAAAATCAATATGCAAAAATCAGTAGCATTTTTATAATCTAACAGCAAACTAGCAGAAAAAGAAATCAAGAAAGCAAGCCCATTTACAATGGCTACCAAAATAAATAAATAAATAAATAAATAAATAAATAAATAAATAAATAAATAAATAAATAAAATACCTAGCAAATAAATTTAACTAAGGAGGTGAAAAGATACCTACAACAAGAACAACAAATCACTGCTGAAAGAAATTAAAGAGGACACAAAAAGACAGAAAGACATTCCATGGTCATGGATTGGAAGAATTAACATTCTGAAAATGTCCATATGACCCCAAATGATCAACAGATTCAGTGTAATCCCCATCAAAATACCAATGACATTCTTCAAAGAAATAGAAAAAAACAATCCTAACATTTATATGGAACAACAAAAGACCCTGCGTAGCTGAAACAATCCTGAGGAAAAAAGGTGGAGGCATACGCTGCCTGACTTCAAATTATACTACAAGGCAACAGCAACAAAAACAGCATGGTACTGGCATAAAAACAGACACATGGATCAGTGGAACAGAATAGAGAACCCAGAAATCAATCCACACACTTACAGCCAGCTGATCTTTGACAAAGGCACAAAGAACATACATTGAGGAAAGGACAGCCTCTTCAATAAATGGTACTGAGAAAACCAGATATCCATGTACAGGAGAATGAAACTAGAACTGTACCTTTCACCATATACCAAAATCAACTCAAAATGGATTGAAGACAAATATAAGACCTGAAACTATAGAACCCATAGAGGAAAACAGGGAAACACTTTAGGATGTAGGACTGGGCAGAGACATTATGAATAAAAACCCAAAAGCATGGGCCACAAGAGAGAAATAAACAACTGGGATTATATCAAACTAAGAAGCTTCTGCACAGCAAAGGAAACAACAGATTGAAAAGACAACCTACAGAATGGGAAAAAATATTTGCAAACTATACATCCAACAAGGCATTAATATCCAGAATATATAACGAACTCAAATAACTTAACAGTAAAAAAACAAATAATCCAATTATAAAATGGGCAAAGGAGCAGAACAGACAGTTCTCAAAGGAGGACATACAAATGGACAACAGGTACATGAAAAAATGCTCAGCATCATTAAGCATCAGGGAAATGCAAATCAAAACCACACGGAGATATCATCTCACCCAAGTTACAATGGCTATGATAAAAAAGACAGAAATAACAAATGCTGGCAAGGGCATAGAAAGGGGAACCCTCCTACACTGTTGGTGGGACTGCAAATTAGTACAACCATTATGGAAAACAGTATCGAGATTCCTCAAACAACCACAGATAGAACTGCCATACATTTCAGCAATCCCACTGCTGGGTATATACCCAAAGGAATGGAAATCATGATGTTGAAGGGAAACCTGCACTCCCATGTTCATTGTAGCTCTATTTACAGTAGCCAAGATACGGGACCAACCAAATGTCCATTGATGGATGACTGGATGAGGAAAATGTGGTATATATACACAATGGAACACCATTCAGCCATACAAAATAATGAAAGTCTGCCATTTGCAGCAGCATGGACGAGCTTGGAGAAAATTGCATCGAGTGAAAAAAGCCAGGCACAGAGAGAAATACAGAATGTCTTCACTCATAAGTAGGAGCTAAAATAAATAAATAAATACATAAGAAAGAAAGAAACAACAATCATGATAATACATTGAACTTTCAAAAGGAGAGAATAGAACTGTGGATACTAGAGTCGGAAAGGAGGAGGGGGGAAGGGAATAGCGAGAAATTGGTTAAGGTTCACAAAGAATGATCATGTTATATAATGATGAATATACTGATTATCCTGGTCATTACCTACTGTACATAGATATTGATAGTCAACTCTGTGCCCCACAAATATGCATAATCAATTATGTTTCAATAAAAAAATAAAAAAGAGATAGTAGCAGACATCTGAGAGGAGATGGCTAGCAGGCATTTGCAAACCCTAACTCAGAGGAAAGGTTTTGGAGTATTTGGTATGTGGGAGCATATGGGTGGAATTTAAAGTCATAGGAACTGAGACTACTTTTTTTTTTTTCCTTTCTGTCTTTTTTCGTGTCCGGCAATGGACCGCAACCCTCAGTGTCGCGCCCGAACCGGACCGGGACTGGCCACGGGATCGCAACCCTCGGTGCTGCACCCGCCCCTCACTCAGCCAGTGAGTGGAACCGGTCTGTATGTGGGATCCGAACCCTCGGCGGGAGCGCCGCCACGCTCCCAAGCGGCGCATTGTAGCAGTGCACCACCGGGCCGGCTGGAGACTACTTAAAGAGAGGGCCATAAAGGAGAAGAAAAGATGGCTCAGGACTGAAACTTGGGGAAAGACAACAATTGGGGGCCAAAGAGAATGAAGGATCCACAAACAAGTTTGAGGAAGATTTGGCAAAGAGATAGAAGGAAACCCAAGAGAATATGGTGCCAATTAAGCAAAGAATTGAGGGGAGGAGGGGAGAGAGAAGGATGAAGGGTCTATTAATTAGATGTTGGTAAGAGGCTGGTTCCTGACTACAAAGAGTGTAGCATTAAATGGGAATTAGACATATTTATTATGATAATTATTTCACGTGTGTTTTACCTACCAGCATGTTTCTCCCGCTCATCTGCAGAAATGATGACTTCTACCCTAAGTCATGAATGCTGTCAAATCACATACTGTAAAGAAAAGCCTCTAATCTTCTTTTCTTTGTGAATTTTGATTCTCCCTGAATTCTTTGGATAAGTTACACAATTCTCGTATTTTGCTATCATATACAGAATCTGTAATCGTCAAAAGTCTCCACTTTTCAAATCCAAAACTATTTTAGATGCAGTTTATTATCTTCTGAAAATTATCCATGTTCATTTAAAAACATATTAGCTCTTTGCCTTCAATGTATTTGAATTGTTAGGTTGTAGGAGTCTTTCAATATTAAGCTCATTGGGAAGTTAGGACAAATTTTCCCTAGAGAGCGGAGTGTAGTGTTAAATTCGAGTGGAAAAAAAAAGTTCCATATCTTAAAATAGAAGCAAGTTTTTTCTCTGTTTCACATTCTCTCAAGATATCCCCAATCCTTTTTAAACTCTCTATTTATTATTAAATACAAGCAATTTAGCTCCTTTGTAAGGTTATGCAAATAATTCATCCAGAATTAGCATTTAACATGCAGTTCTTATAGCCACACAAATGTTTTGTATAAAGTTGTTTCAAAAAGATTCAAATCTTTATAATTAGGAAGGGAAAATATATTAATAGGAATAAAGGGATACTCTGCTAATCTCCCATATGTAAATTAGCTTATAATTTCCATCATTACTTTAGAAGCAACAGAACAATGGAACTTTTATTCTTCAATATTGCCGTCTCTCTCCCTCTCCTGCTAGAAAGTATGTGCTTATACATGTATATCTAAAGAAAAATAACAAGGAATGTTAAATATTTTAGTTTTGTGGGAAAGAGATGGTTAGGTAGCTTGAGAGAGGGATTGAAGTTGATACTCTGTGCTTCGGCAGCCTAGGAATAGACTAAAGAGCAGCCCCTCCTGGGTTCCCATTTCCACTGCGAGTTTTCCTTGTCCTCTGCTAGTAGGGCTGGGTCCACCCCTGCCCACCTGTACCCTCAGCCTCTGTCTCTCTATCCCCTCCCCAGTCTTTCCATAGAGGACATTATTGTAGAATGTATGGGGCAATCATTCACTTCCTTGAAGGGCTTTCTCATTGCTTTAGTTTCTAACGTGCTCTTTGGAAAAAAGGATCATGCAGGCTGCAGGTGGATGCTATCAACAGCAAGTACTGGCTGAGTTCTTCAATCTCACTTACCTGCTTGAGCTTAACTTTTCTCTTTCAAGATTCCATAAGTGCAGTGCACAATCATGTGAGTTTAGTGTAATTAGGTAAACTGGAACCAGGATGGTGAAGGATTCAAAACCAAGTCAAAGAATGTTGAAAGGATTAGGTTGTTGAGCCTGGAAGTGGAGAGGGGAGCTCTGAAGACAATAAATAGAAAATGGGTTTTAAATATGTTTCTACAGTTGCCAAGTGGTAGAACTAGGAAAATGGGTGAAATGTATAAGGGATACATGTTTCTCCTTCAGCAAACATTTAGGAAACTACCAGGCATCAGGCAGACTAGACACAAGATGCCAGTGTTTGTCAGTTCAAGAAAGTTGCTGTCCAGTGAGGAAATAGACCTGCAAGCAGACAATTGTAATGTCAAGAGAAATGCAACCGTAGAGGTCTGTGTAGATTTCAGTGACAGAACAGAGGAAGGCAGACCGTATCTGCTTGGAGTTTCGAGGAAAGCTTGAATAACAGCCCACTTTCCTCCATCCTCACTGCTACCCTCTCATCCAAAACTATTATCTTTTGTCTAAACTTCTGCAACTATCACAAGGCTGGCCTTCCTGCCTCTAGTTTTGCTGCTTCCACTCTTTCATCCACATTGCAGCCACAGTAATATGTCCAAAGAGAAAACCTGATTTCCCCACTAGAAAGCCTTCAATAACTTTCTATTACCACATACATAAAATCCAAACCCTTAATGTGGCTCCTGCTTCAATATCTAACCTTTTCTCTCATTGCTCCCCACCTTGGATGCCAGTTACAATGAACTACTTGCTGTTTCCTAAGTCACTGTTTCTTTCTGATTCCTGGGCCTCTGCACATGTAACTCTTTCTGCCTGAAACAACATGCCCTTGCCTCAAAATTTATGCACATAGATATTCAAAAAGAGAAGCACACTTGTGTGTGCTCATGAGCACATATGCATGCACACACACACAGCCACATGCGTCCACCCACACACACTTCCCATTTCTACCCTTAGACTTATTAACTCATTCTTTCTTCCCTCTTGTCCACAACACTTCAAGACTCAGCGTTATCCCTCCTGTGCAGCACCCTCTGTATGCACCTGATCAATGAGCTCATCTCACTGTATCATAATTGGCTGTTTACTTTTATTTCTTTTTTACCAGAGGGAAAGATCCTTGAGTATAAGGACCATGCTTTATTCATCACTGTGTTCCCAGCAGCTACCCTAGTTCCCAGGGCCTTGTAGAGGGTGACTATATGTTTGTTTTATAGATGAGTAAATTAACAAACTTTTGAACAAGCTATTCAAAAATGTGAGGAGGTAAGATCCCTATCACTGTCAATATACAAATATATGCTACACGTCTCAGTGGAGAGATGTTCTAAAAGACTATGATTATATAAATTTGTCTCAGATAGTTTATGGAAAGAGGAAATACATAAGTAAATATTCTATGAACTATTTCTCTATTTCTTACCTGTGGGCAGTGTGATGATTAATTTTATGTTGACTTAACTGGGCTATGAGATGCCTAGATATCTGGTTAACCATGATTTCTTGACATGTCTGTTAGGGTGTGTATTAGCCTGTCTCTGTTGCTTATAACAGAAATACCTGAAACTGGGTAATTTGTAATGAAACAGTATTTATTCTTTACAGTTTTGGAGGCTGAGAAGTCCAAAGTCTAGGGAACACGTCTGGTGAGGGCCTTCTTTGGTGGTGACTCTGCAGCAACACAGGGTACCACGTGGTGGGAATGGCCAAGCAAGAGAGAGCTAACAGCTCACTCACTCCCCTTTTAAAGGCAGGTCATCTCCTGTTCCTGAACTAGGACTTACACCATCAGTGCTCCTAGTTTTCAGTCCTTTGGGCTCAGTCTGGAATTTACATCACTGGCTTTGCCAAGTCTCCAGTTTGCAGAAATCAGATTATAGGACTTCTCAGCCTCCATAATTGCATGAGTCAATTTCTTATAATTAATCTTATTCTTTCTATATCTTTATCTCTATCCTATTGATTTCTCTGGAGAACCCTGATTAATACCAATGATCAGACTTCTTGATTCTTTTTGTGAATTGTGCAAAATTCTAATATCAGGGTGCAACACTGAGAGTGCAGTTGCCCAGCAAAATATTCCTCTATAGGAGAAATAGCTCAGTCCAGCAAGCTTCTTAAAGCTGGCTGGGTAGACTTCTAGAACACAGGATCACTTGTCTGAGTTTAAGGAGAATCGGTCTTTAGTTTCTCCCTTTTAAATCTCATAAAAGTGAAAAAATTGCAGCATCCTAAGAAGAAACTGTGTCTTCTCGGACCCTATCTCCTTGCCCTTAGTGATTCAGTGACTTTCAATTGGTAGCACCTGCATTTCATTGCTTCCTGCTTTCTCTTGCTTCCAAAGCCCACTTTGTAGGCTATGGGGCAGGCTGGAAGGGCCAAGGAGTTGACTGTCCTCTTCAACTCTCAAGCAAAAACTGACCGGAGTTGGTATATAACTGCCCCTCAGGTGGGATAACTTTAAAGCACATGTTCTGCCCAGGCTCCCAGAATTTCTTTGGTAGGAGCTGGCTCCAGCTGCCTGTGGTGAGAGCTGGCTTTATAACCTACTTTTCCTGGCTTCCCCCCCTTTCCTCTCTCCCTGCCACACTCCCCTTCATAGTTTCCTAGGATCACCATCCAATAAACTCAGATCCTTGTTTTAGGGTTTGCTTCTAGTGGAACCCCAAACTAAGACAACTGCTAATAAGCAAATGTCCCCTTATCTTGGAGCATGCGCCTGTCATAGAAGCCTGAGATAGATGGGAATTACTATGAAGGGCTTGCCTCTTCAAGAGAGGTTAGACTGGGCTGGCAGGAGATTGAGGATGGACACTGGCTCAGAGGGCCAGGTTTACAGTAGAGGCTGAACAGGCTGTTTGCACTGCTTACAAACGAGAATTATACCCTTTCTTATACTCTTGTTTCTTATAAATTTGATTAGACCAAAATAATATAGAGTCTAAGCAGACTATGGCTCAATACGAGTATTTACAAACCTATCCACAACCTTGGAAGTTACCTTATGGTAACTAAAGCCAGCGATTACAAAGCTCTTACCTGAAAAATTCTTTTCTTTCCTAAGTTTGTCTCAGGGAGAGCGGAGCTCTAATTCGTGGAGGTGTCAGAGTCAAATCAGAGACCCTCAGCATTTTGAATTGGGACCTTCATGTTTATCTAATCCTACCACCCAATTGTGCCCATGAAGAAACTCAGACCCAGAGAGGTGAAGTGAGACGCTTGCTCTCAGTGACAGGTGGGTTCCACATTCTTACCTTGATGCTCTTTCTATCACTTCACAATAAGGCTGGATGAGTTGATTGGAATTTCACTCCTCCCCTTTTGTTTCTAATTATTTTGGATAAGATTTCCCTGAGAGAATAAGTTCCTAAGGGGAGAACAACACTGGTTGAGGCAAATCAGTTACGTCAAGAACTCCGAGAAACTGTTTCATTTTGGAGTCTTTCTTCCATGCTCAATTAACCAAGAGAGAGGCCTCAAGATGTGTCCTTGTTTGGAGAACCAAGCCTCACAGTGTCATCTCAGAGAGTATTTTTAATAGTGAGTCTAGGACTCACTTTCTTCCCAGAGTGCCAGTAGCTCTGGATCCTTTTGGATTCCTTCTGCTGCTGCAGTTGCAAATCACATCCACACCAACCTCCGGTTGCCCCTGTCCCACCAAAAAAGAGTGCAATGTTTATCAGGTCTGCATCATTCAACCTTTTGTCAGTCATATGATCCTTGGAGTCCTCCACCCAAAGATGAGGGTTCATTAATTCCTTTCAAAGTGTCACCTGGAAGCTCCATAAGCTACCATCATGCCAACTTTGTGTTGGTACCATACAAAGAGCTCAGGTTATAAGATTAACAGGAATTTTACTGTGAAGAAACATATGGGAATGAGGAAAGCAAGTGTCTCAGGGAATTAGGAAAAGGCTTACATTTAGCCTCACAGAGAAGGTTTGCATTCTGGTATTTTGTGGTGAACACAACTGAATTTCTCTCTCCTGTTGTTTCTGAGGAATTTCTTGCTACACACCCACTTTCTACTTTATGACTCTGGCATTATTAGAGCTTCCGCTCATTTATAACCTTAACTGCCTCGTGGCCTCTGCGAGTGGCCTTCTCTGTGTGTCCTCTCACCTTCAACCTCTCTGCTAATTGCTGAACTCTTTTTTATTTCACTTTCAATTCCTAAGAGAAAAATCACATTGCCCTGCCTAATAAACATTATTCCTTTCTATTTCTTACAGATTTTTTTTTTTTTTTGGTGAGTAGCAGGTACGGGGATCCAAACCTGTGACCTATTATTGCTGCACTCTAACCAAGTGAGCTCACTGGCTAGCCCCTCAGCATTCCTTTCTAGACAAAACTGTTGTGTCAAAACAGCTAATAACCCTCTGCATAGCTTATACATTGGCTAGCCTTTCATCATTTGGTCTAGAAAGTGATGTTTTATATAAAGTTTTATATCAGGTGTTTAAGACACCATCTAGATCAGCCTTCCTTGACCAGTGGCTATGGATGGGTGCTTTCCAGGGGAGTCAGTAAGCTTTGGTCGATCTACTTCATATCCCAGAGAAAGGTATGATATCGTGATGGTGATGACGTCTCCTGTCTCCTTGGGAGACTTTGCCCCCAGAACCTCACACTCATGCAAGAAGTGAAGTGATCTCATAGCTTCCAGGCAACTAACAGCCATGTACTCTTCCTGACCCCACCAAAAGATTCCAGATCCTTTTTGAAAGAAACTTTGGTAGCCTAAAAATGGGAAATATTTTTAGATTCTGTGTGCTCAACTTTATTCCATACAGTAACCTGGGCAACAGAGAAAACAGGACCCTGGGCCTCTTTGAACAAAATCTTATATGCATTTTGAGGTAGCCTAAAAATGGGAAATATTTTTAGATTCTGTGTGCTCAACTTTATTCCATACAGTAATCTGGGCAACAGAGAAAACAGGACCCTGGGCCTCTTTGAACAAAATCTTATATGCATTTTGATACATGATTTAGTTTCAGAAAAAGTGACTATTGGCTAATAACCCTGCCTCATGATAATTTGGATATTGAAAACGATGCATCTGTATTTTGGCCATCTTTATGGACGAAGGTGCTCCTGAGTTATAGATGATTTATTCCTCACTATACAAAGCAATTGGCATTACTAAATGAAGTTTAAATTGGAGAGACACTATACATTACACAGGGAAAAAATTTGCATTTTAACATCTCCAGAATGCTATTAAATATCTCAGAAAGATCCATAAAGGAAAGTGTGTCCTAGAGCTTGAAATAGAAAGTGATTGGAAAAAGTAGAAATAGAGTTCTTATTTTTCAGAAAGGAGCCATATCATCCCATAAATCTTTGAAAAGAAGTTTTCTTGGGCTTTGCTCTAAGCATTCAAACGCTTCCCAGGAGCACCTTGACCTTAAATTAACATTTATAGAGTTTAGCTGACATCAAGCTTTGCAGTTTAATGGAAGGTTTGAAGTTGAAGAAGGTAAGTAGACCAAATTGGTAGTGTATATTAAATCCTGAATAAGGATGCATTTCTACAACTACCACCATTTTCATTTATTTCCCCCTCTAGAACAATAATAACAATTGGTGAAATATATGAAATGCATTTTCTTTCATGAATAATACATTTTTATATGTTAACCTCATGGAAACAAGAACAGTTCAACAGTAACAGTGGCATTAATGCTGTCGTCTTAAGAAAGGATATAAGTTACAATGTCTGCACTCTATGACCTTGATAATGTTGTTTTCTGTAGAATCTATGATATAAATACAGGTTGCAATAAATATTAGCCAAGTGCTAAAATAATAAAGGGGCATCTCTAAAACTGAAGGAAAGAAGAAAATATACTGACTTACCTAGAGAGCAAATGAAAAAGAGGTCAGTTCTATTCCGTTCAAACCAGGAGGACATTCTAAGTGGAATATAAATGTCTGGGGTGTAATATTTAAAGCAGTAAGGTGGTATTTTAATACTGCTAATGAGTTGCTCCTCAGTTATATTGCAGATACAAACAGGTTTCCAGTATATATACATAATCAACATGGCATAAAGTCCAATTTATAAACGCTTGGCATTAGCACACAAAGGAAAAGTCATTCCTCCAAGTGTTTAGTCTATCAGAATACTAGTGACTTGGCCTCTAGCAAAGATGCTTTGGAAAAAGCAGGCAGCTAGGAGAACTAGTTCTGTTCTTAGACCCAGCCCAAAAGATCCCATCTCTGGGCCCTGGGTGTGGGGATGGGAGTGGGGGTGGGGGCCCATTCTCTCCCACCTCTCCCTTCTTCTGTTTTGGAGCAACTTTCTCAAAATTTTCTGTCTTCTCTGGTGATTGGGACCAGCCAGAGAAGCACTGACATCCCAGCAGAGTGCCCTGAGCTGGAGCAGGACCTGTGTGGTCTTTGGCCCCCAGATGCCCCTGAGGGTGCTCTCCAACCCTTCTGCCCCTCAAAGGTGGGGTTAGCCAGATGTTCTGAAGAACTCCAGGACTCCTGTCTGTGGGATTGTCCTAGGCCCTGTAGCCAGACCTCGGTTTCTGGAGGGCAGCCTGATGAGCAAATCATTCTTGCTGGAGGCTCAGTGTTTCTTTTACTACTTTGCCTGAAATAGGCCATCAGAATGGTGCTAACAAGCTGATTTGGGGTGACTCATAATGGAAAAATATATTTACCTCCCTCTCCGCATCCCAAGGCAGGGGTGGCCCTGTGGATAGTTATAGTCCACAAGAAGGATTAAAATCTAGCCAGTTTAAAATAAGACAAGAAAGTTCCCCTTTCTTCAAAGTTGATGACATGTCACTTAAATAAGAGCCAAGAAGTAAATTCATTTTTATTAGTGAAATATCTGTGAAAATGACATAGTTCATAAGAAAAATAAAATAAACCAGGCCATATTCACAGGTACTTCTTTACGAAAACATTTATTGTAGCAGAGAAAGCCACATTTCTTTTATAAAAGACTTCTTTGCTTAAGCCTTATTTCAGAGCTGTCACCTTCTCTTGGGTACTGTCTCATGTCTTCTCAGTCTTGTGTCCCATGGTGGTTGTGGCTACTGTGAACAGGTTGTGTAAGCTTTGATCCATTTTATGCTAAAAGCACCACTTCTCTCACAACCTGTCCTGGGCTCCTCATACCATGGTATGGGATGCCCATGACCCTGGGAGTGAGAGGGAATTACCTCCCAATGCACAAACCTAAACCTCCCAGAGGGGATCCAAGGGAGATCCTACAGCCAACAGATAAATGCTTTCCCTGTGATCCTGTGGGTGGACTATTTCATTCGGCCAGTCAAGGCACCAGTGGGGGTTAATGGACACAAAAGCTAGACAGGAAAATTAAGTCCTATTGGACCCAGGAATCTGTAATTAATAATGATTTACTGCATGTTACCAAATGACTAGAAGAGAGGTGGTCAAACGTGCACATACAAAGAAATGATTGTTTTACAACGATGAGTATGCTAATTACCCTGAATAGATCATCATACATTGTACACATGTATTGAAATATAACTCTGTATCCCATAAATATGCACAATCAATATGTTTCAATAATTTTTTTTAAAAAAAGGCACTAGCAGGGTAGAACTCTAGTAGCCCACAGTGGTGACCAGCTCAGTAACGCACTCTTGATTTGGCTACTTTTCCTTCTTGGTTTCAAAATCCCTGATCCTCCACTTCTGTTGCCTGGGACTGATTTCCAAAACAAACTGCCTGCACAAAATCCTAAGTATCAGGCATTGTTTTCCTAGAAGGAAGCTGGGCTAAAACAACAGACATATCATAGGTCCCTGTAATGATGTGTAATTTCTGCATGGCCTCACTACCCCGAATTACCTACCACTTAAGCATGTCTCAGTGCATTACAAAGAGCCCTCCATGTGTGCATGTATTTATAAAGTTGATCATGCTCATATAAAGATACATGTGATTATCCCATAACTTCCTAGTAGAGACTATTGATTAATATCTTATGTTTCCTTGGTACCCCCTACTAGCATCTAGGAAGTTATTCCTAATTCACTGGATAGTCCATGGTGTTGGACCACTGGTAACTTGCAGAAAGTGGCAATATAAATGGTTTCTATTAACTGCAGACCCCCCTCAACGCAGTTACATGAATGAAGCAAGAAAATATTTTCCTCTAACATAAATATTATAAAGAATAAGATATTATATTTTATCAGATGTCTAACTGGCTTTATAAAGATATAGACATTTATTTGTCTTCTATCTTTCTGCTAAATTTCATTGAAATTGGTATAAAACCACTAACTGCTGTGTTTGTGTAGAATAAAATGATTGGCAGAATATTCAGAAAACGTCATCATTCCTCAGGTTCTGTGTTTTAGGAAAAAGCATTCCCAGTTGTGGCATAGTATAACTTAGATGACTGAAGCCAGGCTGCCAAAATACTCAAGTTTCTTTAAGACGTAAGAACATCCAGAATGTTTAGAAAAGTGGAGATCTGTGTTTAAAATGAACGGGCAAGTCAGAAGTTATATATAGTCACACGTACATGCTCACACATGATCAATTAGGCCTGCAGCATTTGCAAGTGGCAATTTTCCATAGT
>NW_007731470.1:75542-78515 GCF_000696425.1 Galeopterus variegatus | reverse complement strand
TTATTGCTCTTTAAAAAAGGAGAAAACTCTAGTTAACATCTGGTTGTGATACCTTATGGAAATACATTCTGTATATTGCTTTTTTTGGTCAAACAGCTGGAATCTTTTTTTTTTTTTTTAATAGTTTTGATCTGCCTGATCTTCAACTTTCTCTGTTGGGGGGTGGGAGGAGAAAAAAAAAAAGCATGAATAGCAAAGAAGTAAACCCTCTTTATAAGTCCCTGTTCTATTCTAGGTATGCAATATATTGTTCTAGATATATATATATATATATATTTTTTTGTCCTTTTGAGATTCCTAGTAGGGTCACGGAGAAATGCACAACTAATAAGCTATACATGAAAAGGTGTAATCAGCACACTTGCATACATTTTAGTGCTATATCTTATATAGCCTATATTTTTTTGTTATAGTATCCTGCATCAGTTAGGTTCTGGTCAGGAAGATAGAAGCCAGAAGAGGTATTTCAAGAGGGGATTTCATACATGGGATTATTTACAGAGTTTGAAGGATGAAAGAGCAAAAGGTTAATGCTGAAGTAGCCCTGTATTAGTCAGGGTTCTCCAGAGAAAGAGAACCAATACAATATTTGTCTGTCTGTCTATCTATCTAGATGATTGACAGATAGATAGATAGATAGATAGATAGATAGATAGATAGATAGATAGAAAGAAAGAAAGAGATTTATGATGAGGGATTGGTTCATGCAATTATGAAGGCTGAGAAGTCCCATGANGCCCTGGGTGTGGGGATGGGAGTGGGGGTGGGGGCCCATTCTCTCCCACCTCTCCCTTCTTGTGTTTTGGAGCAACTTTCTCAAAATTTTCTTTCTCTGGTGATTGGGACCAGCCAGAGAAGCACTGACATCCCAGCAGAGTGCCCTGAGCTGGAGCAGGACCTGTGTGGTCTTTGGCCCCCAGATGCCCCTGAGGGTGCTCTCCAACGCTTCTGCCCCTCAAAGGTGGGGTTAGCCAGATGTTCTGAAGAACTCCAGGACTCCTGTCTGTGGGATTGTCCTAGGCCCTGTAGCCAGACCTCGGTTTCTGGAGGGCAGCCTGATGAGCAAATCATTCTTGCTGGAGGCTCAGTGTTTCTTTTACTACTTTGCCTGAAATAGGCCATCAGAATGGTGCTAACAAGCTGATTTGGGGTGACTCATAATGGAAAAATATATTTACCTCCCTCTCCGCATCCCAAGGCAGGGGTGGCCCTGTGGATAGTTATAGTCCACAAGAAGGATTAAAATCTAGCCAGTTTAAAATAAGACAAGAAAGTTCCCCTTTCTTCAAAGTTGATGACATGTCACTTAAATAAGAGCCAAGAAGTAAATTCATTTTTATTAGTGAAATATCTGTGAAAATGACATAGTTCATAAGAAAAATAAAATAAACCAGGCCATATTCACAGGTACTTCTTTACGAAAACATTTATTGTAGCAGAGAAAGCCACATTTCTTTTATAAAAGACTTCTTTGCTTAAGCCTTATTTCAGAGCTGTCACCTTCTCTTGGGTACTGTTTCATGTCTTCTCAGTCTTGTGTCCCATGGATCAAACGTGCACATACAAAGAAATGATTGTTTTACAACGATGAGTATGCTAATTACGCTGAATAGATCATCATACATTGTACACATGTATTGAAATGTAACTCTGTATCCCATAAATACGCACAATCAATATGTTTCAATAATTTTTTTTTAAAAAAGGCACTAGCAGGGTAGAACTCTAGTAGCCCACAGTGGTGACCAGCTCAGTAACGCACTCTTGATTTCGTTACTTTTCCTTCTTGGTTTCAAAATCTCTGATCCTCCACTTCTGTTGCCTGGGACTGATTTCCAAAATAAACTGCCTGCACATAATCCTAAGTATCAGGCATTGTTTTCCTAGAAGGAAGCTGGGCTAAAACAACAGACATATCATAGGTCCCTGTAATCATGTGTAATTTCTGCATGGTCTCACTACCACGAATTACCTACCACTTAAGCATGTCTCAGTGCATTACAAAGAGCCCTCCACGTGTGCATGTATTTATAAAGTTGATCATGCTCATATAAATATACATGTGATTATCCCATAACTTCCTAGTAGAGACTATTGGTTAATATCTTACGTTTCCTTGGTACCCCCTACTAGCATCTAGGGTGTTGGACCACTGGTAACTTGCAGAAAGTGGCAATATAAATGGTTTCTATTAACTGCAGACCCCCCTCAACGCAGTTACATGAATGAAGCAAGAAAATATTTTCCTCTAACATAAATATTATAAAGAATAAGATATTATATTTTATCAGATGTCTAACTGGCTTTATAAAGATATAGACATTTATTTGTCTTCCATCTTTCTGCTAAATTTCATTGAAATTGGTATAAAATCACTAACTGCTGTGTTTGTGTAGAATAAAATGATTGGCAGAATATTCAGAAAACGTCATCATTCCTCAGGTTCTGTGTTTTAGGAAAAAGCATTCCCCGTTGTGGCATAGTATAACTTAGATGACTGAAGCCAGGCTGCCAAAATACTCAAGTTTCTTTAAGACGTAAGAACATCTAGAATGTGTAGAAAAGTGGAGATCTGTGTTTAAAATGAACGGGCAAGTCAGAAGTTATATATAGTCACACGTACATGCTCACACATGATCAATTAGGCCTGCAGCATTTGCAAGTGGCAATTTTCCATAGTCCCAAAGGGAGAGTGGGATGATTAAAATGTTTCTCTTGGACAGGCTTTATTGCTCTTTTAAAAAGGAGAAAACTCTAGTTAACATCTGGTTGTGATACCTTATGGAAATACATTCTGTATATTGCTTTTTTTGGTCAAACAGCTGGAATCTTTTTTTTTTTTTTTAATAGTTTTGATCTGCCTGATCTTCAGCTTTCGCTGTTGGGGGGTGGGAGGAGAAAAAAAAAAAGCATGAATAGCAAAGAAGTAAACCCTCTTTATAAGTCCCTGTTCTATTCTAGGTATGCAATATA
>NW_007731470.1:74420-75532 GCF_000696425.1 Galeopterus variegatus | reverse complement strand
TTTTGAGATTCCTAGTAGGGTCACGGAGAAATGCACAACTAATAAGCTATACATGAAAAGGTGTAATCAGCACACTTGCATACATTTTAGTGCTATATCTTATATAGCCTATATTTTTTTGTTATAGTATCCTGCATCAGTTAGGTTCTGGTCAGGAAGATAGAAGCCAGAAGAGGTATTTCAAGAGGGGATTTCATACATGGGATTATTTACAGAGTTTGAAGGATGAAAGAGCAAAAGGTTAATGCTGAAGTAGCCCTGTATTAGTCAGGGTTCTCCAGAGAAACAGAACCAATACAATATTTGTCTGTCTGTCTATCTATCTAGATGATTGACAGATAGATAAATAGATAGATAGATAGATAGATAGATGATAGATAGATAGATAGATAGAGATTGATAGATAGATAGATAGATAGATAGATAGATAGATAGATAGATAGATAGATAGATAGATAGATAGATAGATAGATAGATAGATAGATAGATAGATAGATAGATAGATAGATAGATAGATAGATAGATAGATAGATAGATAGATAGATAGATAGATAGATAGATAGATAGATAGATAGATAGATAGATAGATAGATAGATAGATAGATAGATAGATAGATAGATAGATAGATAGATAGATAGATAGATAGATAGATAGATAGATAGATAGATAGATAGATAGATAGATAGATAGATAGATAGATAGATAGATAGATAGATAGATAGATAGATAGATAGATAGATAGATAGAAAGAAAGAAAGAGATTTATGATGAGGGATTGGTTCATGCAATTATGAAGGCTGAGAAGTCCCATGACCTGCCATCTGCAAGCTGGAGGCCCTGGAAAACCAGTGATGTAGTTCAAGTCCAAATTCAAAGGCCTGAGAACCAGGAGTGCCAATGTCCCTGGGCAAGAGAAGATGGATGTCCCAGTTCAAGAAGAGAGGGAGAAAATACACCCCTCCTTGTGGAGTATACTGTAAAGCAAATGTATTTCACAGGGCCTAGTTTTCCAAAGCTCTGTAGTTTCAGGTTTAGCCTAACCTTTTGGAATTACATATAGAAATGTTAACCTTGCAAAAGACAGGAAACTTTCCCCAGGCTAAAGTCTCTG
>NW_007731470.1:52536-74408 GCF_000696425.1 Galeopterus variegatus | reverse complement strand
GTTATAGAATTGTAACACAGCAAGGTTGCTGGCTCAAGGACTGACAAGTTACTTGATTGATGTGTAAAAATGCTGGGGAAATTGCTGTAGGGAAAAACAGTGTTTGCTAAGATCAAGTTTTTGTTGGTGGATCAACTTAACCTTTTGCAAATTGCATTATGGAATATCACTTTGCTTGTTTGACTGATGTTACCAGCCTATTAACTGATGTTACCAGCCTCTATTGTTAAACTTGTTAAACTATACTTAGCCATAGCAGCACCTATGTTCTTTTTCTGTAACTTCCTGGTCTGGAGAATAAATGTGGGGTGAGAACCCCAGTTAGTGGTTAATTTCCAAATGATGGAATGCCTCTCTCTTGAGGGTTCCAGGAAATTAACACCTTCAGGGTCTCTCACTCCTCAGAAGGAAAGGGCTTTGAGTAATCTTTTTTGCAGCTCCATCACCCACGGGAAAAGAGGTGACAAATCTGTGTGAGGCAAAGCAATACTTCCTCAGCCTTTTTGTTCCATTTAGGCCTTCAGTGGATTGTATGATGCTCATTTGCATTGGTGGGGACATCATTTTTATTCAGTCTACTGATTCAAATGCTAATCTCTTCCAGAAACACCTTCACAGACATACACAGAAATAATGTTTTACCAGCTATCTGTACATCTGTTGGCCCAATCAAGTTGACACTAAAATTTTTTTAACCATCATAAGCCTTGATATTAATAACTGCTGGGAGCAGCTACCAGAGAGAAGAGAATAAAGAAAAGAAAAGATGTCTCCAAAACCAAGGAGCTCAGAGGAGGCCCCCACCTCACCCCACAGCTGATGTTGGTCCCCTGGGGTGGGGAAGAACATGTCTGGTGCTGCGAGAAGCAAAAGAGCCTAGAGGCTGGAACAGAAGCTCTAGAACAAGACAGAAATGCCTTCTCCCTTCCTTCTGCCTTCCAATTTACTAGCTGTGTCTTCCATTAGAGAACCTAAGGGAAAGGTAGGAATCAGGAGAGCTTCAGAAATGTAGTTTGTAGAATCTCTGGCTCAGCATCACAGAGAAGGTCATAGAAAGGTGGCCTTAGAGCTGAAAGACAATATGCAAATCATCTACACTCCCTTCAATAAATATTAACTGGTAGAGTACTTTTGTGTTTAAATTTTTGCACAGAGCAGGCAAATTTTACTTTAAGACATTTTAAAATCATATATTGTTATTTTATATCTTGGAACTTTGTGATCACAAGGGGTTCAGAGTAAGTTTGGATCCTATCATTTGTAATACCCCTAAGATATTATTGAAGATGAAAATATTACATTGATGTTTTATTAATTTATGTTCTCACACATTTATTTAAATATTGATCTTAAACTGTCTTTTTTTTTGGTTTTTGATGTTATAATTCAATTGACAGACATAAAAAATCTTGGAAAGCTAGATGAATTTCTACTGGCTTCAAAGCTAAGGTGCTACAAAACTTCAGAGTAAGTTAAGCTTCCCAAATTACATACCAGAGAATGTGGTTTGAGATCTACTTTCCTTAGACATTATAGAAGTCAAATTTCTACACGATCACAGTGGCTGGCATCCTTAATTGGCTCCAAATGTGTAATATGTAACAATTCTTTCTAATCTTTTCAATTTTTCAGCCAATCACCTTTCCCCTAAGACTCCCAGAATATTAATTTTCCTAAACTGTACTTTATACATAAAGAGGTATTATTTATTATTATTATTGACTGTGACTAAGCCCAACGTTAGAAGGAGAAGTGCGTTCTTTCTGTGAGGGAAGATGGTAACTAGAGAAAAATGTAAGAATCAGAAACAATTGATTTTAAACTCAGTTATGACGATTATTGTCTGTGGTATAATTATATGCGGTATACTATTTTTGTAGGAGGGTTTCTCAATCTTGATGTTAACATTTTAGGCCAGATAATTCTTCATTGTGGTGAGCTGTCCTGTGCATTGTATGATGTTTAGTAGCATCCTGATTCTAACCCACTGGATGCCAATAGACCCCTCAGATCTGGGGTGTATTAGTCTATTTTTGCGTTGCTTATAACAGAATACCTGAAACTGGGTAACTTATAAAGAAAAGAGGTTTATTTGGGTTATGATTCTGGGATAGCTGCATCTGGCACAGGGCTCAGGCTGCTTCTACTCCGGGCAGTCAGCAGGTACAAGCAGATCACATGGTGAGAGAAAGCAGGAGAGAGAGAGACAGGGGAGGTGCCAGGGTCTTCTAAACAACCAGCTCTCATGAGAACTAATAGAGGGAGAACTTACTCACTACCCCCACCCCTCAGGGAGAGCATTAATCCATTCATAAGGGATCTGCCCTCATGACTCAAACAGAGACCAACACTGACACATTGGGGATCAGATTTTCACATGAGTTTTGGGGGGGACAATACATCCAAACTCTATCATTGGAACAACTCAAAATGTCTGCAGGCATTGCTAAATCTCTCCAGGGGCACAAAATTACCCCTCCCCCAGTTGAGAACCACTGCTGTAGAGTGGAAGTTTCCTAGCTAATTATAATTCCTTTACTTGACTGTTGTAAGGATGAGATGAGATGTTGTATATATGTCAATGCATATGTTCAATTTGGCAGATTAGTACATAATTGGTAAAATGGGGTGTGTGACCCTTTACAATAAACTAAAATTTCTTTGGCTATGAAAACTTGCTGCTTAAAATGTGGTCTGATTGGGCCGGCCCGGTGGCACACTGCTACAGTGCGCCGCTTGGGAGCGCAGTGGCGCTCCCGCTGAGGGTTCAGATCCCACATACAGACCAGTTCCCACTCACTGGCTGAGCGAGGTGTGGGAGCAACACCGAGGGTTGCGATCCCGTTGCCGGTCCTGGTCCGGTACGGGCGCGACACTGAGGGTTGCGATCCGTTGCTAGACATGAAAAAAGACAAAAAGGGAAAAAAAAGAAAAAATGTGGTCTGATCAACATCAATTGAGATCTTTAATCCTGCATTTAAAATTTGGGTATTTTGTTCATCATGGATTTTTTTTTTGTATTAATTTGGAATTTTCAAAATATTGCATTAAAATGTTGTTTATCCTAATTACTGAATGTTTTGTCATCCCTTAAATTTTGTGCTTAGTCCTGACCCTGATAAATGCAGAATCTCAGGCCCCAGAGCAGCCTTACTAAATCAGAATTTACATTTTAGCAAGATTCCCAAGTGATTGAGATGCATAATCAAGTTCAAGAAGCATAGCTGTAGTTAACCCAAGAAGTGGTATTGGGGGCGGGTGTCAGGGAGGCAGGATCAGAGGGGACAGATACCTGTTCCTCAGCTCTTCCATGTGACCCTGTGGAATAGCAACTGCAGGAAAAGTGAGGGAGGTCTTTTCATAAGGGGTTAGGCGAGACATCTGCTCTCTGGATGCCTACCTGATAAAGCATGACACAAATTGGGAAAGGGGGCATTGCTTCCTATCCTGTGACAAACATGGTGAAGCAAGCATGAGAAGTCATCAGGGAATGGGACAATCCTCTGGACAAGTTTGCTGCTTTGGAAGCCCTGGGAGACACCACCTTCTCAGGGAGGATGCTGGTGCCCTCAAGTGGATCTGTGGGCTGTGCCTGGAGTGAGGAATGGTAAGACTCAGCACATGTGAGAAGCTTCGTGAAGACACAGAAAGAAATTGCTGGGGTGAGGTTTTCAGGGTGCCAAAGGACTACACTATGCAGGTGAGGGCAAGAGCATCAGGATATGTGTAGGTTAGGTAATTGCACAGGCAGCCATAAACTGAAGAGCAGGAGGAAAACTTAGGTGACATATATCCATTTATTTATTTTTACTTGAAAAATTGAGGGTCTACTGTGCCCCAAGCAATGTCTGGGTAAACGGGTGACATGCATGTGGTTGGTCTTCAACAAATATTAATTACATAAATGCATGAATCCTAGGTTTGAACACTTGACTTGGGCCACGTTAATACTCCTCTATATGAATAAATTATAAACCCAGAAATAGTTATTGCATATTATAGCCTTAGACTAGTGGTTCTTAAATCTGTAGAACCCCCAAAGAATTCAGTTATTTTGAAGAAAAGGCACATAAGTATACCAAAATTGTATTGACAATTGATATGTCTCATGGGTTTGTCCTATCCTGTTAAAGAGTATGTACAGTTGCTATTGTATTAAATAAAATACAAATATATTTAAAATTTTGTTAGCTTTATGTCATTTTGCATATTTTTCTTAGTATATTAAATGTATGTGTATTGTATGTATGTATTTTTATTTTTTAATGTTAATTTTTTTACTTTTTACTTTTAATTTTTTTATTGAATTGTAATTGATTATACATATTTTGGGGTTCAATGTTGATGTATGTTGATCAAATCAATGTTATTAGCATATATATTATTACAAATCATACTTCTTTTTTTGTTAGAGAGATGCAAATTTATTTATTTATTTATTTATTGGGACTTATTTATTTATTTATTGAATCATAATTGATTATACATATTTTGGGGGTTCAATGTTGACATATGTTGATCACATCAATATTACTAGTACATATATTGTTACAAATCATACTTATGCTTTATGCCCCTTGTCCAATCCCTCCCTATCCCCCTTACCCTCCCCCTCTCACCACTGATAACCCCAGATTTCTTCTCTCCCTCTGGAAGAGTAATGGTTACTCTGTTGATTTGTTGCCCAGATGATCTGTCCAGTGCTGAGAGAGGCATGTTCAGGTCTCCCACTATTATCATAGAACAGATGCTTCATCTATCACTCTGGAATGGGCTTTGTGGAGAGAGATGTCCTTTTCTTTTCTTTGGTCTCCACTGGTGACTCTTCTGTGTTGATGCACTCAAGTGGCTGGCGGGCCATCTGCACAGTGGTTGTGGTGTCTAGCGACTTTTGTAGCAGCCATGGCTATTGTGATGGCTGTTGTGAGCCACCCCCATAGAAGTGGTGTTTTGGGCGTGCTCCTTGCCTGGTTGTGGGAGGAGGGATTGGTCCCTGGCTCCATCTGTTTTTACATTCTAGGATGTTGTTGTGAAGTAGTTGGGTGGGAGGGGTAGAGGGGAAGGGGGGAGGAAATAAGAGTGGGAGAAGGGGGAGGGGGGCATGGTTGAGGCCTGTGGCACCCCCCTCATTCCTGCAGGGAAGACCAGGGGGCTTTCAGTGGTGGCTTGGTTGTTGCTGGGCTGAGTGGAGATGTCAGGGGGGTGTGTCTGAAGCCCTCAGTCACCCACCTTTCTGATTTGGGGGCCAGGGGCACTTCCTGTGGCAGCTTGGTGGTCGTCACTGGGCTGGTTCTGGGTTTTGGGGAGCATGGCTGAGGCCCCCAACCCTCCCCCCTCCTTGGCTTAGTAACCCAGGGAGCTTCCAGTCATTCTAGGTGTTATAGGTGTTCTTTGGTGAAGTGAGATCTTTACTAATTAATATCAAACTTTGTCTCTGGTCTATGAGTGTTTTGTTTTTTCTTTCCGTTCTTTGTTGGCTTATTTGCTGTTCCCAGCAGTTGAATTCTGCACTGGAACGAATTTGTTGTCCTTTGCTTACTTCTAAAATGGAGCAACTTCCTGTGGGGACCAGCACTTGAGCTCTGTGGTTGAGCTAAATTGATGCTTTGCTGCTGGTTCCCTGGGGAAGGCTTTTTGTGCAGCTCAGGTTTTAATGGTTGATTTTGTGGGTATTTCCAGGTCTCATGAGATCTGGTGCACCTGGGTTATGTAGAAACTCTGGTCTGGACCTGAGTCTTTTCAGTGAACTGCTCCCCCTGCAGTTCTATATTCCTGACCAGTCTACACAGAGTGGTCCTGTGCTGATTGGGGGGCAGATCAGCTGTCTGTGCTGTGCCCTGATGTTCCCCTGGTGGATCTGTCTCCCCTACCACCCACACTCCAATCACTTCCCCTGGGATGGGCTGTGCCCCAGTCCCTCGCATTGACTCACCGGCCTCTGAGTGGCTCCTTTTTTCAGCTGTTCTGGCTCCTCGCTCCTATGTGGGTCCACAGGAACCCTGTTAGTGGTCTTGCTGGTCTGAGGGCCACCAAGGCCTTCTTCTCCCCTGCCACTTCCAAGTAGCTTTATAGGAAGGGCACAGCAATGGCTTTTGCCAGTTCCTGCTCTGAGCACTCATCAGGGCCAGCCTTGAAGCAGCCGGGATTCAAAATGGTGGGAGCGGTCCTTTCTTTCTCTCATCGTGACTTCTGCTGTCATGAACTCTGTAGGTCTCTCCTCCTCTTCCCTTGAGCTCTAGTGGCCCTAGCTTGGCTGTCCTTGCTTTTTAATAGTGGTAAATTGGGTTGATTTGTGGGAGAGAGTGACGCTGGGTACCATCTATTCTGCCATCTTGACTGGAAGCTGGTATGTATTTTTAAAGGGGCTCATATGCTTAAAAAGTTGAAAACCCTAAATTGTGGACTATATATTTATACTCATATTTAATAGATGAGGACAGTTTAAGAAATTCGGGTTTTGCACAGATGACTAAAAAATATACCGTGTTAAAGGTAGGTATTATAATTTTGTGCTCCAGACTCTCTTGTCCTCAGGCTCAATTCTCTCTGCCACTTTAACTCAGCAGACAAAAAGTAAACTATAAGAAAGCAAACTATTTTTACTATGAAAGGTGACCTAAAGAAAAATCATTTCAAGACCAAGTTGGTTGCAGCAAAATTCATTAGCTTCCTCCAGGATGAAAGCTGGTGTCTGGGTGACATTCCAAGGTTACTAATGCTTGTCAGTCCAACAACTTGCAGACTGTACATGATGGGGAATCTTTGGGGTTTGGCATCAAAGGAGAAAGGATGTAAAAATGGCCCTGATGGATGTTCTGAGGTTGTTTGATCTAAATCCAGAGAAAATAGCAGCTATCACAGCTGATGGAGTACCCGCTTATGACTGGGAAGATGAATAGGATGGAGGAAAAAAAATTAAAGTCAGAAAAGCTTGTGCCAGACATTTTATCATATCTTTTTATTTTATTTTTTACAAGCTAAGCTTGACAACTTGGAAATCCCTTTGTGCAGCTTATAATATAATGAATTCTAAATGAAGGCCTAGATTCACCAACAAACCAAGCAATTATGTAAACAATTCCTGTTCCCAATATGGCTCCCTGTCAGTGCATTTTCGAGTCCAATCACTTCCATGAGGTGGAACAGTAATACATACGATGCATATTTTCGAAGCATTAGCTATCAGACATGGTGAGATACCAGTTTCCCAACGTCCCAATGACAAGAAAGGTACCCTGTGTTGTAACATTCACTTCTGATTTACACTCACAGAAGAGTCAACTTAAAGACAAAAGTGCTACAGGATAATTTGTATTCTTGTATCACGTCTCCTGTGTTCAGTGGTGTTTACTCTCTGATTTCATTACCACAGCTGTTTCTTACTTTCAAGCTCCTTTTAAACACACACACACTCACTCACACACACACACAATTCTTTAAAGTTACAATTAGTCGTGTGATTTCTTATACGTGTCTGTTTTAAAGGCGTTTGCTTGTGTTAATGCTGGTCCTTTTGTTAGTTTACAAGCTCCTGGAGAGCAAGCACGAGTGTATTATGCTCTTCGTGTTCTCCCCACACAGTGAGTGTTCGATAAATCCTATTGACTGACTGACACTTCACCCTCCTCTTCTCTTTGTCTCTGACACCTCTGCTTTCTTTCAGAAATGATATTTTTTAAAGTGGCAATATTCTCCACTCTGAACTTACAAAAAGCTCTTCTCAGCCTCTAACTTTTTCTTTGTGTAAGATTTTCAACAATAGACAAAATACAGGTAGAAAGAAACTGATATTCTAGGATCCCTTAACAATAAATGCTATTTTTAATTGGAGTGTGACAAGCATGTTCCAGAATGGAAGCTTTCTCTCCAAGAACAATCCTGGTGTGAACAACTCTGTTGAGGCAGCCATCAAAAAATAATAATACCTGCTGCCTGTCCCACCCACTGCAACAACTCCTGCATTCAGGGCAGGGGACTAATGGGCAGCCCCAGCTTTATTTCTCTTGTTATACAATGGGTCAGAGACACTGTCTATATTCGGTGTCTCTGTTGTTCTCTCACAGAACTTAAATAACAGTTTGTTCTCCTTTTGAAAAAGAAGCCCAGACCACAATTATTTTTTTAACCTTACCTCAGGAAAAGTCTTGGTAGTTCAGCAATACCTAGAAATACAGACTTTTCAGGAGACATTAAAGTGTACCCTCCATCGACCCGAGCATTGTTTGATCTCATAGAGGCAGGCAACGTGACTTTACTACTGTTTGCTTTCTCTATTAAAGCTATTATGGTCATGGTGGATGATTGTCACAGGAAGATTGCACTCATGTCACAGTCTTCCATTTGTGTCACCGTCCTGGAAAAAGGGCAGGTGAGAAAATCTCCACCCATGTGGCACCTGCTCTTCACAGTCTGTCCCACACTCAAGGCAATTAGAGTAGAAAGCCACATTCTCTTTGGTACTGTTTCCATAGCCTGTCTCCCCTCTTCTAACATTCCTGCTTTAAAGCCTCTTGAAACAAAAGACTATTCAGAAAAAGAGAGGGCCATAAGTAAGTCATGAAGATTAGCATAAGATGCGAACCTGTGTGACCATTTCCCACTTTGTTCACCTGCCGACGGGCATGTGCCTTGTTGCTGCTGCTGACACAGTATCTGTAACTCCCGAAGCAGTGTAACCACTGGAGTCCCTAGCCTATTTCAGGCCCTACTGATACCACCAGAAAAAATGATGATTGAGTCTCTTAGTTTGGGTTTCTCCAGAAGCAGACCCCAAGGCAAGGATTCTAGAGCAAATTGTTTTTTGAGGAGTTGATCCCAGGAATCCAGGGGAATTAGTGCCATAGGCTTCAGAGGTCTGGTGCTTTTCATAGTGATGGGAGAAGAGGGGAACAGATGTCCCCAGTGGAATGACCCCATTTTTGGCATGGTGCTGGGTCTTATCTCCCTGTGCTTGGAAGCAGAACAAGTTGTGGGAAAAGGCTGTGCGAAGAAAGTCAGTGGAGGCAAGAAGTACTGTGGCCTCCACCTGCTGCCCAGGTCTCTGCCTGAGGTGGAGAATGCACCTATGGAGTGACCTCCCTGCCTGGGCCCAGGTTCAGCAGGGGCAGGAGCCCAGGCTGTGGGTTCTTCTGTGGATCTAGGACAGACATGCCAAAGGGCGTTCTGAGAGAGTCTCAAAATTCCCCTTGTCCCTTTTTGAACCAGACGGAGGAAACTGGGTGAACCGAGGCCAGAACAATCATTGGACTTTTAGTTTGCTCCCTAAACACGTCCCTAGACAGCTCTAGAGGCAGGAAGACAATGATAAGAAGGCAGTAGCCAAAAAGCACATAGTAGGCCCGCACCGTGAGGCAGCCACATGTTACAGAGGAAAGCTGAAGCACAGATAGATTAAGTAACCTGCCCAAGGCCACACAGCTGCTAGGTGGCGGAGCTGGGATCTGAACTCCAGCAGCTGGACTCCAGAGCCTGCTCTTGTGACCACTGCACACGGTGTCACAAGGAGATACTATTTATTTACATGTATGCTTGTCTTCACATTTTGTCACTTGCCCAACATAAAGAAAGAAACAGTAGTGAGAGGGTCTTGGGAACTGCATGGCTTCTTTCATATTCTCATTATTCTTGGTTTCTATAAGTAAAAGCATGATTTACCAAAGGAAGCAGGCCCAGAATAATATTCTTAACATATGGCAAAGGGCCCTGTGCTGGGATTACAAACGCTTCATTGATTCATCTCTTACCCCTCCTGTAACTTAACATTCTCATTCCCACTTTAACAAACCTGTTTCTCCATCCCAATGATCTGAGTAAAGAAGTTGAAACCATTCCTTTTTCCAAGACAATGACCACAATACATAAGGGAAATCCTGCCAGCATACCCCTTTGATATTTCTGTCTGGAAAATAAGCTGGGAGTGATGATTATTCAGGTAATTTCCTCCCAGGGGGACAGGCAGTTATTTTGACAGCTTATTTCACTGTTACCAGTAGAGTTTACATTGTCAATTAATGGGAATACACCAGGTGATAGTCATGAACTCTCAGGGGATAATCTTGAAGCCATTTCCAAATGTCCTTTATGGAAGCATATGGTCATATCCTCCACTTCATCACCAGGTCAATCAGGAGTTGCTCTTTAATATGGGATGTTCTTCATGCACCAGTGCAATTTCCAAGCTCCGTCACATTTGTTTTTTCCCCCATGGTGCTTGAAAGTTGCTTAAGCTGCTGATTATTGCCTTGCCATGAGCTCTGATTGCTCTTCTGGATAGTAGGCATTCAGATGTCATCTTTAATTTGTGATATTAATATTGAACTCCATCACCGTTCAGTGGTTTTAGTGAAGTATTTACATATAGACTAGCAAAGTGTTTGAGCAGTGCATTGAAAACTGTCCGTTCCTAATTGGAACCGTAAAGTTTACCACAGCATCTGCATGACATGGATATGATTTCTGGTTATAAAGCGGCCTTGGAGGTTTGCTTTCAAAAACAAATGAGATGTGTTTTTGCAGCTCTGTATTTCCTCACATTCAGACTGTTAATGATTGGTGGAGACAGTGTTCTGAGAACTGATTTTTACAACCTCACATATTTTTAAGAAAGATTAACTGTCTCAAAGAGTTTTTATGGGGATCAGATTTAAAATTAATGAACTAATTAGTTAAGAAATGTATTACTTTATTATGGAAAGAGAAACCTTGCACCATAATGACAGTATGAAATGCATGAAGTGTCCTTTTATTTTATGGGATTAGAGGAAGGTGGACTTGTTAAGGAACGTTTGGACTGCAACTATTAATTATCTGACTTAAAGATCACCTCGCTCTGGGAGGAAGATGGATTATCCATCAGTACTTGAGAGCTTAGAAAGGATGGAAGAGACAAAAAGAGAAAAGAAAAGGGAACATCTTCCTAGTTGTGTTGTTAGATGACCTTGTGCCCTGGTGTGTTTAAATTGCTTACTTCCTATAACTCTATAAACTTCTGTGTTTTCATTTGCGGGATTAGATTGAAGTGTCAACTATATTTGATGAATGACATTGGTAATATATGTTCATGTTTGTCTTTGCTCTTTCTGCTTTTATTTATATAGAGTCAGGATAATTTATTTCTCCTGAAAAAGCTTTCAGCAAAAAAGATTTTTTAAAGTACAAATACTTTTTAACAGGGCTCTGGGGTTTGGGATGATCAAATCACTCATCTTCCCTCTTTCTTTCTAGCTTTTTTCCCCTTGCTTACTTTTAAAACTAGCTACTATAAAAGAAAATAGGAAAGCTCAATGGTTGCCTAAGCAGAATAAAAAGTTAGCATTGTAGACAAGCCTCTGGCTCAGCCTATGTATATCACAGTGGAATTATATGAAGAATTGAGTAATTGTCTGGGTAATTTAATTTTAAAATACCAGTCTGCAGCCTTCTGTATCCAAATACTTTATTCTTTTATATAGAAGGCCAACCATAAGACTGTGGATTTATTATAGTTCTAGCTGACTAGGAGAACTTTGTTTCTTTCTAAGGAGGCGCTGGGAAGGAATCCCTGTTAATGTTGAGGCCACAATGGTAGCTTGTTGATTGTGTAACCAGTTACTCACTGTGGCTTTTTACTTGGATCAGAACTACGTCGAGGTTAACAGGCATATCTACCTGTTTCAAAGCTCTCTGAGGGGTAATAGAAAAAAAAAAGTGTGTGCATCAGGGGGAGGAACAGAGATCACAAAGTCAGCCTCATCAGAACCTGAAAACTACCTGGAACAATAGTGGCTATGAAATGGGAGCCAGAGAAAACTGGGAAAAATATAAATACAAATATAAATTATAAGCTGAATTTGGGAGAGTGCCTTATTTGTTCTTTTTTCCTTCCTTCCTTCCTTTTAAAAAAATATTCTATCCTTATCCTGATCTGCCTCTTTCCCTCATTTCTCTTTTCATTCTTTTTCCCATCCAAGAATTTTTCCTCCTAAGTGAAATCAAGGTCTTTTTTGTTGTTGTTTACCGAAAGGCTGTTGAAACAAATGATAGATGTGATCAAATGCCCAAGTTAAATCAGTTCAATCACAGAAATAACAACATGCATGTAACTGTATTTCTGCTTCTCATATCCATTTGTCTCTGATCCACGGTAATGATGATTACCATGACCCACTTGCACACAGCCTGTGTTCTGAGTGCCCCAGGCTCAGATCCTGACTTCTCTGGGACTCTGTGAAACAAAAAGGGATGACGTGCTCGCTTTTGGAAGACTCCGAACACATTTGTTCTGACACCAGAATGTCAAAGAAGCTGAACTTTAAGAAAAAATGAAGAGGACATAAGAGTAGCAAATTACCATCCTGCATGACTGAACACCAGATATAAGCTCATGACTTTTAAAAAATCAGAAATAAGACAAATTTTATTTGTCATATACATGTGGATAAAGAGAAGAATGCATTTATTTATTTATTTATTTATTTTAATGCGAAGTTTTCCAAACTGTGCAATTAATATGCAAAATGAGCTGGATCAAGTTCTACTTTTGCTTGTTCTTATACAACACTTTGTAGTCAGTTGTTATAATTCCTGTTCATTTGAGGAAAGAGTATGTTAACATTTGAGCTAACAAAAAAAGTTAACTTTAAACAACTAGGTATTTATATAACCGCACAAGCAATCATTTGAGGGGGCTTAAAAATTATAAATATATGAAAACGTTTATGGTCTTGACTCTGGAACGAATATTATCATATTATGATCTTTAAATGTCTAGTAGATATCTCAAATTTAACACAATCTAAACTAAACTCTTCGTATTTTATCTCGCTGCACTCTGTCCCTGACTGCGTCTACCACAATTTTCCCTATTTCATCCTTCCAAGTTTTTATTCTGCTAGTTGTTCAGTCTGACAACATCAGAGTCTTCCTTGACCTTTCTGTTTCTTTCACATGTCATGTCCAATTTTTCAGCAAATCCTATTCATTCTACCCTCAAAATGTGCCTCAACTCTGACCCCTTCTCACTATCTCCATCACTACCACTCTCTATCCTCTGAATTAAATGATAGTTGTCTAACTTGTCTCTCTGCTTCCACCATGGCTCCTATAGAGTCAATTCTCAACAGAGCAGCCAGAACAATTCTTTAGAAACATTAGTCAGAGCATAGTTCACCTCTGCTCAAAACTCTTCAATGGCTAATATACAGAATATATGAGGAACTCAGACAGCTTGGTAAAAAAACAAGTAGCCTGATTTAAAAATGGGCAAAGGAGTTGAATAGGCATTTCTCAAAGGAAAATATACAAATGGCCAACAGACGCATAAAAACTTGCTCAACATCACTAAGCATCAGGAAAATGCAAATCAAAACCACATTGAGATATCATCTTACCTCAGTTAGACTGGCTATTACCAAAAAGACATATAACAAATGCTGGCAAGGATGCACAGAAAGGGGAACCCTTATACACTGTTCATGAGATGGTAAAATAGTGCAGTCATTACAGAAAACTGTGTGGAGGCTTTTCAAAAAACTACAGATTGAACTGCCTATGACCCAGCAATTTCACTACTGGCTACATACACAAAAGAATGGAAAGCATCATGTCAAAGGGATACCTGTACTCCCATGTTTATCGCAGCTCTATTTATAATAACAAGGAGTTGGAACCAACCTAATGCCCATTGACAGATGGCTGAATAAGGACATTGTGGTATATATACTTGATGGAATACTACTCTGCCATAAAAAAGAATAAAATTCTGCCATTCACAGCAACGTGGATGAACTTAGAGGAAATTATGTTAAGTGAAATAAGCCAGGCACAGAAAGAGAAATACTGCATATCCTCACTCATAAGTGGGAGCTAAAAAAATAAACAAATTTTAAAAAGAAAGAAAGATACAACAACTGCAATAACATGTTGGACTTTCAAAAAAGATAAAACAGGACTGAGGTAACCAGATGTGGGAAAGGGGGAGGAAAAGGGGGGTTAGCAAGAAATTGGTAAAGGGGCACAAAAAATTATTGTGTTGTATAATGCTGAATATACAAATAATCCTGATTTGAGCATCACATATTGTACACAGGTATTGATATTCAATGTGGTACCCCACAGATATGTACAATCAAATATATTTCAATAAAAAAATAATAATACACAATAAAAAATTTTAAAATTAAAAAGTAATTTAAAAACACCAGAAAGAAAGAAAGAAAGAAAGACCCTCTCCAATGGCTACTTTGTCCCTCAGAGTAAAAGCCAAAAGCTTTACAATGCCCTAATGATAATGTCCCCATTATCCTTGTGACTTCTCCTATTACTCTCCCCTTCGCTCATTCCATTTTTACTGTTCCATCTTCATGGAACATTCTTCTTCCAGATATTTACATGGTTTAACTTTATCATCTCTTTTAGGTCTTTGCTCAAAGGTCAATTTATCAATGAAGTCTTTCTTAATCACTTTATTTACTATTGTATACAATACCTTTTGCACTCCCTGTCTTCCTTTCCTGCTTACTTTTCTTCATAATACATATTACTATCTAAGTATGTATATACATATACACACACACACATACTATATATACAAATACATACATACAATGTTAGGTTTATGTTAGATGGTGATACTATGATAGATATTTATACTATATGTACTATATATATGATAGACACTTTACTATATGTACTATACATAGTACATATAGTATAGGTATCTGTCATAGTATTACTGTCTATATATATATATATATTCAATGCTTTTGGATGTGTAATTTGTTTATTGTCTGCCTTTCTCCACCAGAATGTCAATGAGGGCAGATATTTTTTGATGTCCTGCTTACTGCCGAATACCAGTGCCTGGGACAATACCTGGCACATAGTAGAAGCTCAGTAAATCATTGTTAAATGGATGAACAAACTAATGAAGACATGACATAGTTTGTTTATTTCTTAAAGTACATCATAAGTGAGACCATACCAAGTCTCTTTTTATTAGGCTAAATACTATGAAATTGCCAACATTCCATTTCTGTTCTACACAAATGGCTATTTCATATGGTTCAATTTAGTATTATGTCTACATTTCCCTTCTGTTTCTTACCTTCTGCCTCCTCTGTCTTCTCACATCTCATATCATCTCTTGTTTGTATTCCTCAGACTCACCCAACACTTCTCAATACCACTGGCATGGCCAGTGCATTTTATGACCTTTTCTTCCAGTGCTTTACTCATAGCCCATCTCAGATCTCTCCCACATCAGCCATGAGTGGTTAACTAAGCAGTAAACACACGGTGGGACTCAGATGCACTTACCTCTCCTATTAATCTCCCTTGAATATTTCTAGAGACTCAGAAGCACATCTGAATTGGCCAAAGTGTGTAGCCAGCTGACAAGCACTATGCTAATGCTTTCTTCTGCATACCTTTGATGACCTGGTCATGCATAACAGATAACTCTAGCAGCTGTGGTACAGGCACTTAAAATGGAATAATCGCAAACAGGATAGGCAAATAAAAAAATTAAAGGTGCAGTTACAGACTGTCTAGTAACAGGGTCTTACTTTGGCCTGATGGGAAATTAAAGAATGAACTTTGGAGAAGGACTTGGCCATGGGATAGGGATGGAGCTGGAGAACTGGGCAGTGGGGTTTACCTGGGAGCGTAATTGGTCTGCATTACCTGTTCAGAGAAGAACACTTCCAAGTCAGTCTCTGGGCAGATGGGTGAGCCAGTGAGGCCTGGGCTGGTTTTGTCTGGCTGGCAGGGATGGAGATGTCGTAGTGGGGAAATAAATGGAGGAGGTAGAAGGGCTGGCAAGGTGGCCCTCACTCTCTCCTTACCCTGGAGAGGGATGCCAGTCCCTGCGACCGACCAGGAGCCCACTTCAGGTGTGGGACATAAATTGAGTGCTCAGGCCTTCTTGGCCCCGGGCCCAGCTGCACTAGCCCCTCATAAACCATGGACTTTCTGAACTTTATCTCCCCACAGAAGACAAATACATGAAATCTCTAATAAAACGTGTCTGCCCCAATACTGCACCTGCATAGACTGGGCCAACTCCTCACGCCTCCTTTACTACCCCTTTGAAGCAGTGAGTAAGGTGGAAAGCTCCTGGAACAAGGATAGAAAAGGACACACTTCCTCTGTTGATCATGCAGATAATCTTTTTCTGTCTAAAGGTCACTGGAGACAGATTGAGACAAATTTGTATGCAGAAGGAGCTTTATGTTTTGTTTTGGTTAATTTTTAAAAACTTTTTCTATAAGTTTCACAAATTATGAAGGAGTTTCTGTGTGTCTTTCTCACCCAGCTTTCCCCTATGATAGCCTTTTACATAATCCAAATTATAAAAATCAGGAAATTGACACTGATACACTATTATTAACAGACAGAAAGGTCTTATTTTATGATGACAAAGGAAGGACTTCCATCTTTGATTACATTGGCTTTTGCCTAGTAACACAAAGTGACTCAGAGCAGGAGCCTTTTTTCTGTATTTTCTCTCCATCTGACTGATAAACTACACTTACTAAGAATTGGCCGGTTGAATAGGGAGTTAGCAAGTATGCTTAAATCCAATTATGTCATCCAGTTTTGCCTCTCCTTGGGTGTTCATGTTCAGTTGGGTCCTGAGTCTTTGCTGATCTCTGAGATGTGTGACTTTCAAGTCAGTGCATGCTATCAAACTGCAGATTCCTGGAGCTCAGACCTGTGGAGGACCAGCCATAGCAACAGCCTTTTGCCTGCTGATTGTTAGTAAGAGGACAGGCTGTGCTCTAGCTAATCGAGCTTCCATCTCTTTGAATCAGTCCCAGCTATTTCTAGGATATCACGCAGCTTCATCATTTCCTTTCACTTAGCCATCCATCTAGGGCTTTATTATTGCACTCTACACAACCCGGAAATTTGATTTTCCCTGTGAATTGGCCAGAAATGGAGGTGGGTGATGACACTGTGCCTTCAGTATGGGTCAGACTCTGGTGGTATATGTTCTCCTGTCTTCTTCACCTCTGTATAGAATTTACGTTTAATATTTTCACATGTATTCCAGCCCTAGGAGTCCAACATCCTTCTTGCAAACTGTTCTAAAAAACTCTTCCAGGACTTCATGAACAGTATTCAAAGGCACAAGGGGGATCCCCTGTAAAAGTGGCAGCAGACTTCTCTTGTGTAGTTTCCAACATCTTGTTTGCCTGCAGCTTAAACATAAGCTGATACAATCATCTTGGATATACCTAAAGGGCTCATCCAAAAGTCAGATAATTATTTCACCAGGTGCCATGATATTATGGGTCCACTGCTCTGTGGTTTGACAAATTTATGTTATGTGGACTGAGGCATGGGTTACCCTTTTAAGTCCGTATCTACTGAGGAGTAAAAAGATGCTTGTTATTGTTAATCAGACAGGTAAATTTTGTTGGCAAGATGCTCAAAACTTCTTCTTATGTGGCAATTTTTTTTGGTAAAAATGGAAGGGACAAGATCCTGAAGTTGTTACCTTGACAAACTGAAGAAGCAGGGCAAATTGACTTCACCCTCCGACAGAGCTTCCTTTGGAACACTGTAGTAATCAGAGTAGAAATAACAGGCATTTCCCCAGGATGTTACTTCAAAGGCTAAGATATTCAGTAGGAACCAAGGTTTCATAATGATGTTATTGCTGAGAGACAGCCTCGTGCATATATAGGGCTTTGGAAATGACCTCCTTGTAGTGGATTGAATTTTGTCCCCCCCAAACTCATCAAAGCTTGAATTGTGTCCCTAAGTTTTATGTATTAGAAACTTAGCCCCACAGGGTGGGAAATCCTATTATGGTAGTTGAAAGCTGGAGCCTGAAGAGGTGATTGGATTGTAGGACTGTGCAGTAGTGAATGGATTAAAAATGGTGGTCAGGGGTGTGGTTCTGAGGGCTTTAAAAGAAGAGGAGAGTCTCTCTCTCTTTCTCTCTCTGCTTCCACCATCTCGCAATGTGAGTCTCGTGAGTCATTGTCACCACCACCAGATGGACTTTGGACTTCCGAGCCTCAGAAACACTAAGCAATAAATTTAGTTTTTCTTTCTATATTACCCAGTTCCAGGTATTTTGCTATAAGCAACAGAAACATACTAAAATACTCTTCATCAACCTGAGGAGAACCAATTTTTGCAAGTATAGATAACCTGGGAGAAATGGAGATAGATATTTTGGTTTTTCAGCCAAAGCAAAACATATGTGTATCTCTGACAATTTAGTGAAGAATATTTATAAGAAAAAGTATGGAAACTACATGGAAGATTAAAGGATAAGCTGATAGTCATGTTAAAATCTTAGGATTCTAGATTAGAATCTTTTACATCTTTGCAAGAAGATGTAGAAAAAAAAAAATAAATAAGTGTTTAATTTTTTAGGGTTAATCCCAGTCCTGGAGACTGTGACAATAGTTAGTACTTCATTTGGGTTTGCTTTTAATTTTAGCTCCCCCTACCTGCCTCTGCCTGCCCCACTCTCAGCAGACAATCTTGCCTCCCAATTAATCAAGAAAATTGAGGCTATTGAGCATGACCTTTCTTAAATTCTGACCCCCTACCTATAAACTCTTTGTACTCATACCTTCCTCAGTTCCTCTTGCCCTGCTCAGAGGCTCAGGTGATGCTTTCTGTTTGAAGCCAAACTCTCTACCTGCCATTTGAGCCAATCACCTTCTGCCTCTTTCAGGACCTTGTTCCATTTTTTTTTTTTTCCTTTTTGTCTTTTTTTCATGACCGGCAACGGGATCGCGACCCTCGGTGTTGCTCCCGCACCTCGCTCAGCCAGTGAGCGGGAACCGGTCTGTATGTGGGATCCGAACCCTCAGTGAGAGTGCTGCTGCGCTCCCAAGTGGCGCACTGTAGCAGTGTGCCACCGGGCCGGCCCCCTTGTTCCATTTTTACACGCCCTTCCTAAGATTCAAAATCTATGTTGAAATTTCTATGCTAAACTCAATATTCTGGAAGAAATCTTTTTCTTTCCATTTTGGTTATCATTCCTTTACTAAACCAATATTTAAATTCCCTTTATTAGAGCAAAAGATACATTGAGAGGGGATACAATGCATACAAATCTCTACATCACGTTAATAATTTCTTTATGAAACATTTCTATAAAATGTACAAACTTGTTACCTATGGAAAAGCAATTAGAAGCAACCTTTTCTATATTTAAAAAGCTTAACTCAACACAAATCCCCTGTTAATTCAGGAGGTAGTTTTATCTTATTTAAACACCTGGTTTTTATAATAGGACACATATACTCTTATATGCTGATATTTTGATAATTAACACTAATTACACTGGACTAATTTCTGTTTGAAGCATTTTTAAATGTGCACATTTCCTCTTTTCTGATAAAATATGTTTATTAATAAAATGTAGCATTTAACTTTTAAAAATCTGTGGGAAAAAAGTGAGCTTGTCATTTTCTTTTGCATCATGTTAAATCTATACCAAATACGCTTTATATTGTTTTTAACCAAAACCTTTTTTTTGTTCTTTCCATGTTATTTGACTGAGGCATACTGGAAATATGGCCATTAATGACAAGTAATAATAATAACCATATTAAGGACAACAAAATTTATATTAATACAATGTGTCACAAATTGCAAAGTACTTCACAACATTATCTCATTTTATCCTTTTGATAACAACAATGTGTGGCATATACTGCCTGTGTCATTAGCTCCTTTACAGTGTCTTAGTCTGTTTTCTGTCACTCATAATTCCTGAAACTGAGTAATCTGTAAGTAAACAGAATTTATTTCTTATTGTTCTGGAGGCTGTGAAGTCCAAGCTTGAGAGGGTGCCTTCTTCCAGGTGGAAACTCTCTGTAGAGTCCCAAGATGGCACAAGGTATCACATGGCAAGGAGGATGAGCGTGCTAGCTCAGGTCTCTTTTCCTCTTATAAAACCACCAGTTTCACTCCATGAAAACCCGTTTATCCATTAACCCATGAATCCATGAATAGATTCATCTACTCATGAGGGCAGAGCTCTCACAACCCAATCACCTCTTTAAAGGCCCCACCTCTCAACACCGCTGCATTGGGGATTATGCTTCAACACGAGTTTTGGAGGGGACATTTAAACCGTAGCACACACATAAGAAAATTGAGTCATAGGAATATTAAGTGATACAGCTGGAAAGAGACCATATTGAATATAAAACTGTATCATCTGACATTCAAAACAGTAACTAAAGCAGAAACACTTGGCTTCACACCATATTCATACATAAATATAAACAAATATTTTTGAGGGGAATGTGAGGTGTTAGAACTGTTTCTGGTATAATTCAAATGTTAAATATGCTCCACAATTTTCACATTTGTTTATAAGCGTAGATATAGGATAAGAAATTTTTTCTTGTGTCATTTTCATTAGTTATTTTCTTCCCGATATTTACATTGTGCTATTTGTTTAGTATTTCACCAAATACACAGTTGGCGTTTGGGAAAGGTTCTATGTTTATCTGTTTCAGCTTCTGTTAACTGCCTTTCTTTGAAACTTCTAGAAGGAGAACTCTGGCCCGAGTGCCTCCCTGATTGCCAGTGGCTAATTTTCCATTTTGGGGGTTAGATGAGACTGGTTTTCCAAAATTGTTTCTTCTGCGATTATACTCCTGATTGCAGCACTTATTCGACTTTCTTATCTACTCATTTGGACATGAAGCCTGAACATCCATTTATGCTTTTGATAATGTTCCTGCTTTTTGCACATCATTCTTGGGTTTTCTTTCACATGCTCTTACTGCCTCTGACAGTGAGCTTGTATTCCATCATCTTACATTTTCATTATGTTTGCAAGCAGACCCTGTATTTAATTCTCAGCTTTAGCTTGCTTTCTCATTGTGTGATGTCTTTGAAGTTCAGGCTGTAAACTTTGTCGTCCTCTCTCTCTATTCTGTACCTTGTACCTCTGATACTTGTTATTCTTATCTCTGATTACTTCCCCCAGGTCCTATTCACTGGCAGTGGCCTCTTTCCACTCCAGGGGCACCTACTGTTAGATCATTCACAGAACCCTGGGAGAGCGAGTAATTGCTTCCTGAACACTTTCCATTTCTTTTCCTATTTGCTCTTATCCCTCTGCATTGTACTCAATGTGGTCTCCATTTTTTCAAATTGCTTTTCTCCCTTTTTCAGATTAACTTTCTCTAATCATTAAAATTATTTGAAATAGCTACATCACACCATCTCTACACCTCAGACTCAACAGGTAGACTTTTATACTCTTCTTTTTCTATTTGAGTTGCTCCACATCACTTATTCTGATAGAGTTTTTTGTCTTGTGTGCTAAAAATATTTAAAGCTAACTTACATAGATTTTTTTTTTTTACAACAAGCCAAAGATAGACTGAAATTTTTCTTTGCATTACTTTCAGAAAATAGGGCATATGAAGCAAAACTACTGTAGACCAGATTGAGGGAGTGTATTTAAACTCCTTGGATTATACCACACATTTGATAATAATTATATAATTTCATAAACTAATTATAAGCAAGTTATTATCAACAAAAAAATCTAATTAGGACCTTTACTAGGTAATTGGTTCAATAATATAAATCTTGAAAACATTTCTACTATTTATATTTTATTCATTTAAAAAGAGCTTCTCCTGGCCGGCCCGGTGGCGCACTGGATAGTGCGCCGCTTGGGAAGCGCGGCGGCGCTCCCGTCCGAGGGTTCGGATCCCACGTACGGACCGGCTCCCGCTCGCTGGCTGAGTGAGGCGCGGGAGCAACGCCGAGGCTTGCGATCCCGTCGCCGGTCCCCGGTCTGGTGCGGGGGCAACACTGAGGGTTGCGATCCGTTGCCGGACACGGAAAAAAGACAAAAAAAAAAAAAAAAAAAAAAAAGCTTCTCCTAAGTTTAA
>NW_007731470.1:0-51554 GCF_000696425.1 Galeopterus variegatus | reverse complement strand
CTGGGGGTTGGGATCCGTTGCCGGACACGGAAAAAAAAAAAAAAAAAAAAAAAAAAAAAAAAAGAGCTTCTCCTAAGTTTAATTTAGAGAGGGTTTCCCTTTCTGTCGAAATTAGTTTTTTGTTTTTTGTTTTTTTTGGTGGCTGGCTGGTATGGGGATCTGAAACCTTGACCTTGGTGTTACAACACCTCACTTTAACCAACTGAGCTAACTGGTCAGCCCAAGTTTGTTGTTCTTAAATTTTGTGTTGGCCTAACTTTTCTTCTTTGTGTCCTGATCTTGCTTGTCACATGTTCATTTCCAGCAAATTCTGTCTCATTCCTTAACTTTATTTTTTCATGGAAGTTTTTTGTTTTGTTTTTTTTTAGGTGAAATTCACAAAACATAGAATTAACTATTTAAATGTGAATAATTCAGTGGCAATTAGTATATTCACAATATTGTGAAACCACCACTTCTATCCAGTTCCCAAACATTTTCATCACTGTGTACCCATTGAGCAATTGCTTCCCAGTCCCAGCCCTTGGAAACACCAGTCTGCATCAGTCTCTATGGATTTACCTTTCTGGATATTTCATATAAGCAAAATTATACAATATGTGACCTTTGTGTCTGGCTTCTTTCATTTAGCATAATGTTTTCAAGGTTCATTCATGTTGTAACATGTATCAATACTTCATTCCTTTTCATGGCTGAATAATATTCCATTGTATTTATATACCACAAATTATTCATCCATTGATAGACATTCAGACTGTTCACCTTTTGGCTATTAGGAATAGTGCTGCTACCAACATGCATATACATGTATTTGTTCAAGTATCTGTTTTCAATTATGTTGGATATATATCTAGAAGTGGAATTGTGTGATGTGTTAATTCTATGCTTAATTTTTTGAAAAGTGCCAAGCTATTTTTCTCCTTAACTTTTAAAGTTTCTCCTCAACATGAAAACTAAAGTTTTAGATGATATATCTCTGAAAGTCGATATTCCTTAAATTGCACCCAGATTTTGAAAATCAAAATCATTAATTGCTTGAATAAGTATATCTGTCTCTTTGAATGATATGAGCTTCAAGAAAAAAAATCCTTACATCAAGTCATTGAATATGGTTATGTAACAGAAACTAGAAGTTTCTCTGGTATGTTAGGTATTGGTGGAGGGGTAGTAACTAATGACTATGATCATTGAGAAAGAAGGCTTACATCTGACTGCATCACCAAAAAACTCACTCAGTTGCATTGTCAGGGACCCAGGAAGACTCTACAATCCTCTGTGAGGTGTGGAGTATACTAACATTTATAAAGAAAATGTATTTCACAGAGCCTAGTTTCCAAAGCCCTGTAGTTTCAGATTTAACCTAACTTTTTAAAATTACATGTAGAAATGTTAAACTTGCAAAAGACAGGAAACTTTCCCCAGGCTAAAGTGTCTGTTGTGGAGATAGAATTGTAACACAGCAAAGTTGCTGGCTCTTAAGGACAGATAACCTACTAATTAACCTACTAATTGATATGTTAAGAAAGTTGCCTTATTGTTATGTAAAAATACTGAGGAAACTGCTGTAAGAAAACACAGTATTTGCTAAGAACAAGCTTTTGTTGGTGGATTGACTTAATCTTTTGCAAACTGCATTATGGAATGTCACTTTGTTATCTCACAGATGTTACCAGCCTCTATTGTTAAACTGTACTTAGCCATGACTCCACCTATGCTGCTTTTCTGTAACTTTCTGGCCTGGAGAATAAATACTGAGGCAGAAACCCAGTTCAGTGTTAATTTCCCAAAGGAGGAATGCCTCTCTCTTGAGGGTTCTGGGAAGTTAACCCCTTTGGGGTGTCTCACTGCTCAGAGGAAATGGGCTTTGAGTAATCCTTTGCATCTCTGTCACCCAGGGGAGAGAGGTGGCAAATCTGTGTGAGGCAAAGCAGCACTGAGGACTGTAGGAAAGTCATTAGTTTCAAGTAACTTTCATTTTTTATTTCACTTACCTCCTTGTTTATGTGTTCTTTAATATAACTAACACATCATACTTTGAAAGCAGCAGGAAGGAATGCAAGAAAGAAAAAAGAAAAGAGGAAAAAGAAGGGAGAGAGAGAGGAAAAAGCTGAAGTCAAAAACCTAACCTAATGTTAAGAAAAACATTTTTAAAAGACAACATTGTCAGTCATTTGGTTTCAGGGTTGCAATTAACCTCATTGATTATTTATATTGAGGACAACTTTCAATAAAATACTCCTGCGTTTATTCAATTCTCTTTAATTTTTATAATTAATACTTATGTCTTTCCTGTGAGTTACTTCTTTGTAAGAAGTTTCAATATCCAAATAAAAGACTAATTTTAAAGAAAATAAAGTAACCATCTCCATTCCTAACTTTTTATGCATCAATCTGAGTATTTAAAATTATTAGATAAACCACAGATGGACCTTCGTATTTGAGTATTCTATTATTTCTCAGTGTCAAGAAAAATATTGACAAAATTAATACCATTGTAGGTGAAGATATTTATTTTTACCTAACCTCTTGCAGTTTTCTGTAATGTTCTAAGGAAAATTAAATAATCCTTGAGAATTGAAATGCAAGGATGAAATTACATATTATCATGGCCATGCTATGTCGCATTTTCTTTTATTAAAAATGAATACATCAGTTTAGATTTATTTAACAATGGTTTATGTCTTCAGAGTCCAAGCTTTAAAGGTTTATTCTGTACAGTAATACTTATCAAGATACATCTCCCCTGTCTGCGGGATCTCATTTATAAGCTAGGCTCACCTTCTGCTTCCTACAGTAATAAACATTTTTGCCTGCAAGATTTTAGATGAGATATTGTATTCCTCTCGTCCCCTTTTCAGCCTACTGCCCTGGAAGAAGGGTGTTTCTTTTTTATGGCCTTTGAAGGGAGAAAAAACTCACCTGACTCTTTTTTCCAAAGCAGCTCTTTTAATGTATTTGGAATTGCTTTCTGAATACTGTCTCCGATCGCGTTACTGTTGAGGTGTTTTGTTATACGTGAGACAGAAAATAGAAAAACCACTTAGATGACTTCTTTCTTGATTAAAAAAAATATAACTTCAATTCAATAAAAAATGTTTCTCTTGGGTTTCTATTTTTGAGACTTTTGATATTTAAACAAACTATGTAGGAACTCAGAAAAAAAATATTTAAATATGCATAGAGAGCAGTTTAAAACATCTACCACCCAATCTCCTTAAAACCGTCTTTTATAGGAGGGATTTTTAACATAGAAGATGATATATGTTCTGAGAGCTCGCTCACTTGTGTGTGCAGGGCAGAAAGTCCTTCTTTTGTCCTTCCACAGGCTCTCCTTCCCAGCAGATTAGCAGACTCATTTCCCAGATGCTGTTGGTTCACAAGGCACAGGAAGCCCTATTGGGACACTGAATAGGGTTGGTCCATTGCTGATGCACCCTGTCTGGTCCATTTTCCAGCTGTGTTTCTGGCCGGGCCATCTTTTCTTTAGCTCTTGTGCAGCTGTCCTCCCTGAGAAAGGGATGTTCCAAGGCGGTGCAGGTTTCAGGGGGCTGTAGAATAGTAGCAGCAAACACAGAGGATGGCCAAACAAATGTGTGCTCACAATAGTTACACTGTCAGGAGGAGGTGTGCTTACTAGCTACAAACATGAGCACTGGACCAAGGAGGAGCAGTCACTGCAAATCGTTCCCTTGAACAAGACAATTAACATCTTGAGTTTCTGTTTCCTCGTCTGTAAAATGGAGACAATATTATCTGCATTGGAGCTGGTTATAAGATTAAAAGTTATTGGGTGATTAATAAATAGTAGTTATTATTACTAGTTTATTTTAAATATACCTTAAAAATAAGGAAACTAACCATTTAAAACTAAATTTAATTTCAAAGAACACATTGAATTGAAAAGTCTTTTGGGAGTCAGAATTCCCAAATTCATCATCTTCCAACATTATCAAACTAAACAATAGAGATCACAAAACCCTCCCAGAGAACTTTTAGACATCCCAATTTGAAGTGTGAAGCATAAAACTAGGGAAAACATATTTTTATTTCTGCCTCAATTAATCTGTTCATGTCTCGTTCCTACTTCTCCAGCTCTATGTAGCTGTATGGTATCTAGAGGCCCTTAAAAGATTTTTATTTTATTTTTCCTGAGATGATAAATATTTTGGCGTGACTGATTCTCAAATGTGAAAAGACTGGAAATAGAGGAATAAAATCAGGCCTTCCAGGATTTAACTGGAGAAAATATTCTTAGCTCTATTTCTCCTAGTTATCTTGGGTTTAACTGCACAATTTAATTTCATTGCAATAAAAAAGCACATTATGAAAGTAACCATGCCAAGGCTCACGTACAGAGACAGCACACTAATGTGTTCATTTATTTCATTGTATAAGGGCATAACTTTAGAACAATTTTTTACAACATAGAAGATAAAATATGTGTAAATTGATATTAAAAACCACACTGCTCCTACTATGTGCTGGCCATTCTGTTAGGTGTTGTAGATATTCCAAAGACAGATTAGTTCCTGTTTTCACAGAACTGATAATCATGGGAGAGAAATAAAACATTTTCACAAATATCAAAGCTATAAAGGGTGTAGAAAGTGCACCAAAGGTTAAAAAAAGTATTTATGGGAACAAAAAATAATGGAAGCCAGGACTTCCTGCTGAGACCTTTAGGAAGGCTTTACAGAGTGGCGGCATTTAAACTGGAGAGGATTTCAGCAGAAGGAACAGGTGAGGTTAGGAGGATCCAGGACAAGAAACCACTGAGAACAAAAGCTTGGAAACAGTGAGCGGTCTCATGGGGCTGAGTCCATAGGAGCAGTGAGAGATGACAGACACACTGGTCACATTGTGGGTTGCATGGCAGGGGGGGACTGCATATATTTGAGGGATGCTGACAGGACATAAAAAATCAGGAGGAAGAGTAAGGAAGAAGGAAAGGTGTCAGAGGACATAAAGATCTAGGAGGAGGGGCCATGAAACCAGAAAGCGAAAGTGCTTAGTGCTGGGGTTGGCAAGGGCAGTAGAAGAAGGGGGTCAAGAACGAGCAGCGATGAAGTGTGCCGATACTCTCCTCTTGATGGAGATGTTTCTAGGCTGAAGTGTAGGGAAAGAGGAGGTGTAAGGAGGGACCAGGGAAGCAACATCTTTCAGTGCACAGCTTAAATATGACTTTGTCAAGGAAATCTTCTTTGACTCTACCCTCACCGTCTAAATGAAGTCAGATCCCCTCGCTATCTGCTCTGAGATAGTCTGGATCCCAACAGGAAATGGGTGGCACACTCCAATGGGAAAACTGAGGCATTTAATAAGGAGATGATTCACAAAGGTGTGTGTAGGCTTATGGGAAACCATAATGGCTGGCATGTGGGAGCTGTGACCACCACTTGGCCTGAGTGGCAAAAGGAGGGTTCCCAGGACCTGAAGAGGGGAATGCAGCAACTGTCACACCATGGCGAATCTGGGAGGGAACTGGGCAGCAATGACCTTGACCTTGAGCTCCTTCAGCTCATCTATCTCTTGCTGAATCGAAAGGGAAGCCAGAGCACAAGGAAAGTCCAGCATGTAGCCCAACAAAATCAGCCTCCCAGGGCACAGCACAGAGAAGGAAGAGAACACCAAGGGAGGGAAATGCAGATTATCCATCCCGTGTGCTCTCCTACTTTCTTATTTGTAGCACTTGTCATAGTTATAACTAAAAAGTAGATTGCATGATTAGTTGTATAGCATCTATCTTCCTATTAGAATGTAAGCTCTCTGAAGGTAGATACCCTTTGGGTCTTTTTCTCTGCTATATTTTTGGTACCTGGTCCAACAACTTTTTCTCTGTTATATTTTTGGTACCTGGTTAAACATAGAAGGTCTTAAGAAATGTTTATTAAATGAATGAATAAATTAATCAGTTGTTGGAAAAATAGAACAATTTAATCAGGCCCTCTCACCTCAAGCCTGGTTGGGGGTGGTTCAGTAAACAAATTGTGTGTGTGTGTGGGTGGAGTTTGTGCGCATACATGGTGCCACCACCTTGGTTGGCATCTGCTTTGGGTGTCCACCCGCGCAGCCATGCTTTCCAACCTGCAGCTTCCAAAGACCTGTCTGCTGGTTACCTAGCTCATGGACCTGTGTGTAAGGGGTCTGGTGACCTAGTCTGGCATGGGTGGGGTCTGGTGACCCAGCCTGGCATGTGAAGCATTGTTACCCAGTCTGTGAACTAGCTTGAGGGGTCTGTGAGCTCCAAACCCAGACTTAACTCTATAATTGGCCCAGTCAGCAGGATTATGGGCAGGTAAGAGAGCCCAACAACTGGTGTGGTCATGTAGCCCTGCAACTGGCATCATGAACAGGATTCCAACATTTGCTGTAGAGTCAAACAATTGGCGTAGTTGGCAGGATTCTGACATTAGCCTGACCATGACAATTGGCATAGTTGGCAGGATTTTGAGCAGGTACAGGAGCCAAAAGCCCTTGGAAGGAGGAGGAAATGTGGCTACTTTTGAATATGCTCTGCCCTATAGCTGCTTTCCTGCTGACTGGGATCTGGTCGCCGCACACTGTACTGCAAGGCAGCATAGACCAGGCACTACAGTGGAACACCACTAGGGAGGGGGAGGAAATGTGGCTGTCCTTGAGCATGTGGTGCCTGGTGGCCACTTTTCTGCTGACTGGAGCCTGGCTGCTCATCACTATGCTGCAAACTGATTGAGATTTGTAGCAGAAAGCAGAGTTGTTGGAAGCACAGATAAATGTCCTGGAGGATGATGCACAGTGACTGGCCACTCCTGCTTCTCACACTAGGGAAGATGGCCAACCCAGTGGTGAGTTGAGGGAGACCATATGTCTCCAGGCACAACCTGTTGTGCATGAGAAACTGGGACAGTAAAGCAGCAGAAACAGGGAGAGCCCCTGGCTGCTGCAACTATGAGAACTATGGGTGTATGGTATAATGTGCTTTAGAGATGATGTAGTAAACACATGTTGCATTTGTCTGAAGGCAAAAAGCTTGGAGGGTGCCACTTAAACTCAATGACCAGCCAGGTGCTGTAAAACCCGAGAAAAGAGTGCCACATGCAGATGGGCAGATGACCTGAGGACGGGTGCCCCTGCAGAACTTCAAGTATGTTTTCACCTGGCAAAAGGGTGGAAAAGTTAGGCTCCATTACTACACACCTGTCTCAGTGGCAGCAGTTACAGGAGAGCCGCAGATATGCACAGGGGTAGGGCAGCCACTCCTTGATGGACTGGGCAAATGTGGCTGTTTGAACTGTGTGGGTGAATGCTGCAGAACTGCCTGAGATTGTGAGTGAGTAGCAGGTGTAAGCTGGGCTGATTGAAGTAATTCAAAAGCCAGAATGTAAAAAGGAAGCAGAGCATAAAGATTTGGAAATTTTGGAGCCTAGCCACATGATAGAGAAGTGGAGAGAAGGAGAATAATGCAAGGGTGAAGCAGATAAACTGTTTGCTAAAGACATTAGTTTGGTGATGAGGCAGCCAGATGCTAATAACCAATACAATGGGGAAAATGCCCTAAAGGCATTTGAGAAATCTGGATGGGTGCCCCACACATCACAGGCCCTGAGGGCATTTGAGAAGTTTGGGATAGCACCCCTCCCATCCTAGAAGGACTGAGTTGTCCAGGAGGGCAGACCTGAGGTGTCATTGCCCTCAGCAAACTGCTCCCTGCATCCCAGCTCCTCTGGCTGGAGCAATCCTGCCTCAGCACCTCCGAAGAGCAAAAAGCCAAAACCTTGATGGTGTTCATGTTGTGTTAAATTTGCAGGCCAGCAGTATGTGAGAGCAGTGGAGGTGTGGCAGCCTCCACCTAGATTTTGGAAGATGTATGAAAAAGTTTGGGCACTCAGGTGGAGACCTGCTGCAGGGGTGGAGTTGCTGCGGAGGTCATCTATGGAGCAATGTGGAGCAGAGAAGTGGAGTCAGAGCCCCTATGGAGAGCCCACACTGAGGAAATGTCTAGTGGAGCCAGGATGGCAGGACTGCCACCAGGAGCCCAAAACTGTGGGGCTGCTGGCAATGTGCAATGCCAGCCTGGAAAAGCTGCAGGCACCAGGCATCTCAATGGTCTGCACTTGGCGGAGCTGTAGGAGTGCCCAATGCTTTGGGGGTCCAGGTGCCCCAGTGTGCTTAACATTTGCCCTGTTTGGGTTTTGAATTTGTTTGGGCCTGTTTTTCCTTTCTATTCCTCCCTTCTGGAATGGGAACATGTACCCAATGTCTGTCCCACTGTATCTTGGAAGTAGATAAACTTGTTTTTGACTTTTACAGGTTCATGGCTGGAAGGACTTTTGGTTTTGGTCTCAGAGGAGACTTTGGACTTTGGACTTTTGAATTGGTGCTGCAACAAGCTAAAGACTTTTGGGACTGCAATAGAATGTGTAATATGTGAATGTAAGGGTCATTTATCCTTGCTGAGGGAACATCACGGAAGGTTCTGAATGCATAGATTGTACAGTGAGAAACCCTGAACAGGTGGATTGTTGGGAAAATAGAACAATTTAATCAGACCCTCTCACCTCGGGCCCAGTTTGGGGTGGTTCAGTAAATAAATTGTGTGTGTGTGGGTGGAGCTTGTGGATGCATGGTGCTGCCACCCTGGCTGGAGTCTGCCTTGGGTGTCCACCTGCACAGCCATGCTTTCCAACCTACAGCTTCCAAGGACCTGTTTGCCAGTTACCTAGCTCACAGACCTGCATGTAAGGGGTCTGGTGACCTAGCCTGGCGTGTGTGGGGTCTGGTGACCAAGACTGGCATGTGAAGGGTTTGTGACCCAGTCTATGAATGGGCTTGAGTGGTCTGTGAGCTCCAGACCCAGCCCTAGCTTTACAATTGACCCAGTTGGCAGGACTGCTGGCAGGAAAAAGAGTCCAACAACTGGCATGGTCGTGTAGCCCTGCAACTGGCATCACAAACAGGATTCTCATATTTACCATAGAGCCAAACATCAATTAATAAAAAATAAACTTAATTTTCTTTAATATTTATTGTGTTTTGAAAAAAAAGTTCAAAAGAATTCAGATGACATATACTTTACATTTAGCTTTGGGTTCATTTTAAAGTTTTCTTAGAAAAAAACTGTTAAGCTGAAAGTTTCTACACCTAGTTGTGGCTAATTTTTTTTTCTTTCTTTTTTCACTGATTATCTTACCTGGAGTTAGGCCCTTGGGATAGATCTTTGTATGATTAGCAATAGAAGGCTGAAGGTCCTGAATATATGTCACCATTCCACATGTAATTATGGCAGCTGGCATTATAGAAGAAAATTCACTCACAAAGCATTTTCTGTCTTCCAATCTTCTACAGACAGCAAAAATTGCTTGCTTATCTTATTTGCTTTGTGTTCATCAAATAAAGATCAATATATCTGTATTGATTAAAAAATTTGCTTAAATCAGTATCAAGATTCTTTATCAATTGCTCATGGGGAGAAAGCTCTAGCAGAGTGATGTTAAATGTGACCTATAGCATTTGTAGGGGAGAGACTTATGTAGTAGAGAGAGTCATTCATCTCTTTATGTTAAAATGATTTATCTGCTAGACACTGTGCTAGGTTCCTGGGATATGATCATTCCGTGTTCTAAAAGAATGTGCAGCATAATGAGAGAGACAGACGACAAGGAAAAGTAGTGGGATTGCGCTGCAGTGGCAAGAGCAGGGGGAGTAGACTTCTCTGTGGTCCTGGGAAGGGCACCGATTCCAACTGGGCAGTGGAGTGCGAGAATGGGATATCTGCAGAAAGTGACTTCTGGATATATCCTTCTGGGCTGGGCCCTAAGGGAGGAGTAGGAGGTCAGGTGATTTGGAGTATATTGTATGGATAATGGGATGCCATTAAAGGGGGTGCTAAAAGATCAATTTGCATTTAAAGAGACTACTCTTCCTGGCTGTTTTGTGCAGAATGGATTAAAGAGAAGCAGGAATGGAAGCAAAAACATGTTCCAGAGAATTCTGCAGTGAACCCGAAGACAGTGACAACTGTGGAGAGGAAGAGAAATGGGCAGATTCTTGATATATTTTGAGGAACAAATGATAGGATCTGCTAATGGATTGGGGTGAGGAGGAAGAAACAAGATAGAACAAAGCGTCCCTTAGATTTTTGGCTTGAGCGTCTGGGCGGATGGTGGTTCTGTTATCTGAAATGTGGAAGACTGGAAGACAGACAATTTGGAGGGGTGGGGAATGCTTTGGACAGATCAATTTTTAGATGCACACTAGACATTGAGGTGGAGATAGACAGATGGATATATTCTTGTGAGTCTGTAGCTCAGGAGAGAGAGGTGAGGGCCAAAGATTAAATTTGAGAGTAAGCAGCACATAGGCCGTGTTCAGAACCATGGAGGTAGATGAGATCTCTTCGAAGGGAGTAAAAATATGGATGAAAAAAGGGTAAAGGGGGAAGTACCGAAACCCTCCAATGTTTGGACTGGAGGTAAGAGCAGGAGGAGCCAGCAAAGGAGACTGAGAACAGAGTTCTGAGGGGTAGAAGAGAACCCTGGAGAGTGGAAGCATTTCCAGAAAAAGGAAGTTACCAGCTGTGCCAAACGCTGCTGAAAGGTTAGGATGAGGACAAAGAAGGGTCAATTTTATATGGTGACCTGGAGGTCATTAGTGACCTCGAGAGGAGCATTTCAGAGGACTGGTGGAGATAGAAGCCAGACTGAAGTTATTCAAAGAGAGAATGGGGGTGAAGAAGTGGATCTAGTAAGTATAAAACTAGTTTGGGGGTATCTTTCAATGAACAGCAAAAGAGAAATAAGGAGAAAGCTGGAAGGAAATGTGGGGTAAAGGAAGGTGGTGGTTGTTTCAAATAGGACACAACAGAGCGCGTGTGTTGTGCTGATCAGATGACCTAGTAGAAAAGGAGAGACTGATGATGCTGGAGAGAGGAAATTGAAGCCCCTGAGTAGGAGAGAGGAGATGGTAACCAAGACACAAGAAGAAGACAGTGAGAGGAAGAGGTAACACAGGAAGGCAGAGAACCTGAGAAGTAGGTAGGTTTTCTATTGGTAGGAGGAAGAGAGGAAGTTGCTAATTTTATTTTATTGATGAACAGTGAGGAAAGGTCATCAGCTGGACTGAGGGAGTAAGAAAGTGTGGGAGGAGAGAAGGTGCGAAAGCGTGGCTTCAGATGGTGAGGAAGCAGACACTAGCAAATGGGTAGGATTACTGGGCACTGCTGGATGTTCATTTGGGGTTTGTGATCATGAATTTGGATGCAACCAGTTACCACATAGGTCCTGTGTGTCGTGTTCCTGGCAATGGTCAGCAACTGTGGTACAGATATGTGTTCAAGCAGGTTGGGGTTTTGACAGGTGAATATGATATAAGACGGGAGGGGCACGTTTGTTGAGGGTGGTTGCATAGGAGTGATGGACCATGAAATCCAAACTGGGAAGAAGGGATGTGAAAACAGAAGAGGAACGATGACTAGCAGAAAGTGGTCATTTCCATACATCGAGGGGGTCAAAGAATTATCATGGTGTGTATTTGTTGAGGGTGGTTGCATAGGAGTGATGGACCATGAAATCCAAACTGGGAAGAAGGGATGTGAAAACAGAAGAGGAACAATGACTAGCAGAAAGTGGTCATTTCCATACATCGAGGGGGTCAAAGAATTATCATGGTGTGTGTAGTGGAACAGGTGAGCTGGAAAGATGGCGGTGGTACCGGAAAGGTAGCACACTTGGAAGTGTGATTTCAGAGGGGTGCTGTTATTGGTGGGGACAGGACTAGGTTATGACCAGGGGTGTGGATGGCTGAGGTGGGGCAGAGGAAAAGCTGACTGGAGTGGAGGTCCAGGCCAGAGACGCCAGGATGTTGTAAAAAGAAAGTATAACTTTAACCTGCACAATTTGCTTCTGCAAATGCTTGCTAAAAACGGGAAAACATATCTAAAGGCATTTTAAGTAAAGCAGCTTCTAAGAGGTCAGGCAGAGGTCAGGCAGACCCAGACACACTAACATTCCGGGAAAAGATTCCAGGAACTAACTAGCTCCTGCTCCTTATCTAGAGGCCACCTGGCAGACCCCAGAGAAGATAGACGATTGAGAAATGAGCCATACTTTATCGGGGTGCCAGCCTGTTAAGCCTAACCATACATCTTAAGGCGCCTCAGCTAACTGACAACTTAGTCTGTTATAAAAGTCTGTCTAAAAAACTGTATAAAAAGCTCTGTTATTAAAAGTTCGGGGCCACTTTTGTCCTAGAGACGGAGCGACCTCAGCATGTTTATTGCAGGGGGCTCTGTCTTGTGGTCTTTGTGAGGTAAGCTGTCCCGACGTGTGGGATTTGTGCATGGCCCATGAGTCTTACAATGTGTCATCCTTGTGATGTCAAAAATCACTGAGAGGCCGGCCCGTGGCTCACTTGGTAGAGTGCGGTGCTGATAACACCAAGGCCACGGGTTCAGATCCTATATAGGGATGGCCGGTTTGCTCACTGGCTGAGCGTGGTGCTGACAACACCAAGCCAAGGGTTGAGATCCCCTTACCGGTCATCTTTTAAAAAAAAAAAAAAATCACTGAGAATGATGATGACCATAGGAGTGGACATGGAGACAGTGAGCAAAAATCTTTGAAGAGAGGAGTCTAGGACAGGGGTCAGTAGATGAAGCCAAAGAAGGAAGAGAACATGGCGACTGAGAATGATGATGACCATAGGAGTGGACATGGAGACAGTGAGCAAAAATCTTCGAAGAGAGGAGTCTAGGACAGGGGTCAGTAGATGAAGCCAAAGAAGGAAGAGAACATGGCGAATAAGAAGGCGTGAGACTCGAAGTGTCTGGGTGGGGCTTTGAAAGAAGAGAAATGGTGTGGGTGTGGAAATAAGCATCCATGCTTTACTTCTAGCTCCAAGATAAATGGAGTGTGTGAAGGTTGCAATAAGAAGGCGTGAGACTCGAAGTGTCTGGGTGGGGCTTTGAAAGAAGAGAAATGGTGTGGGTGTGGAAATAAGCATCCATGCTTTACTTCTAGCTCCAAGATAAATGGAGTGTGTGAAGGTTGCAGGGTAGCAGTATCCTCAAGGAACAGCCAGGTTTCAGGTGCAACCAGAGGTTCAAGATACATTCAGGAAATTGCAGTTATAGGGGAGTTTGCTGGTCATGGATCTAGAATTCTATAAAGCGCAGGAAGGGCTAAGAAAGGACAGGGAAGGGTGAGGAACTGCATAAGATTAAGCACTGTATCAGGTAGATCGTCTGAAAGGGACCAGGAACAAGACCAGGGAGGGCGAGATGAACATGGAGGTGAGGTAGTTTTGTGACTACACACAGAAATTGGGGCCCTGGGAACTGGGCTGAGGAGAAAATTTTTTCTTTTGAGATCTCTATAACAAATCTGTTGTTCTTTCCCCCTGCTGCTCTGAAATTGATACTGGCTTTCTTTTAAGGAACAAAGGGGGTGCCAGAAAAGGTAAAGAGAAGAAATACTGAAGGGAACAGGAAAAATATTTCTTTAGGTGATTTACAAAATAAAGTATTTTTCTGATCACAATCACAGGGGAGATTCTGATCACAATATTATTAACTGTCTTTCTTGACAATTTGCAAAGGACAGAAATTTTAAGAAGCAAGTTGCAATCCCTTAAAATTTTCATACGCAAGAATACCACTGCTAGTATTTTTGTAAAACTGTTGCTTGTCTCCCCCAACACACACATTTTAATCTGTATTGAGGTTATGCAGATGTTGAGAATCACAGTGGAGAAAGCTTACATTCTATGGCCTTGATGGTCTCAAAAAGAGGAGGAAGTGATTTAGCAGCAGAAGGTTAATGAAGTGGGGAGCGGTTGGAAGAACTAGGAGAATGGGAAATGTCCACATGGCTGCTATGGTGATATCAACAGGAAATCAACATGGGAAGGAAAGATAGTTACTGAGCAACACTGAGCACATAGATAACTGAATTCGGCCAATATCCCCCCATGATTCTAAAATGGGGCATTCAACCAACTCCTAACTCACTCCTACACCAATTTTAGGAAAAAAGTCATTGGAGAGCATCATTTATTCTACAAAATTTCTAAAAGATTATATTGACTGAACTGAGTTTCAAATTCTCCCCTGTGATTGCTACAAATATCCTTGGTAGATACCATCGATATAGGAGGTGCTCAGTTTGTTTTCCTGGGCATGGATTTAAGGACACACCTCTGGGTTTCAAGCCACTCCTGGAAGTCTCAGTTTCCTCTTCTGGGCCCTCCCCTAGAGTAAAGCCACTGTTACCAGTTAGATTTATTTTCAGCTCCAACACAGGGAAAATGAGACCACAAGGGGCCTGGCTTATGCAAATCCAGTGGCTGAGCATACTCAGTAGAGAGAGGATTGTAAGCCTGATGGCTGGTCATGCTCAGTAAAGTGGGGTTTATCCACCGAATGACCTTCCACTGGAGGTGCTAGAGAGCACAGAATATTCTGGAATATGTCTGGTGCATGTGACAGAATTTGGCCAATGAACATGCTCCAGGAAGAGACAACTGAGTATGTGCAAGGCCACGTTCAATAGTAGGGAACCACCCCTTTAACTGGATAGTCGTTAGGTAGCAAAACTATAAAAGCCGAATCCCAGCAGAAGGCAGGGCTGTTGCTCACTCTCCAGAAGCCAGCTCGCACTCTGCCTGTGTATTTCTTTCTTTTTGTAACAAACTTATTTTCAGCTCATTCTCTTGAGCCAACCTGCACTCTGTACTGAACTTTAAGTGTGTATTTCTTACTTCTATATTAAACTTGGTGTGGGCCCTGCCCAGTCTCTGGAGCTAGGCTGCACTCTCTCTGAAATCTGTATCTCTTATTCATTATGTTAATCCTGTTCTCATTTTCTACTGTGACTCTGCCCTCGAATTCTCTCCTGTGGTGGAGTCGAGAACCTCGTAAGAGGACGGGTGGGTTGAGGCCGCCTATCAGGACCCCCGGACCCTACTCCTGACATTATCATGGAATGATTCTCCTTTTCTCCCCAGCTGATGACTTCAGAAATGAAAAGAAAGAAAAGAAAAAATTAAAAGAAAAAAAATAGCCTTTAATTTAGATCTTGAAAAATATCAAAAATGAGGAAATGACTTTTATAAAAATACAGTGGTCAACTTATTTTGTCAGATTACATGAGTAGGTGAGAGGAGGCCTGACTCTCCAAGAAAAGCAAGCTCACTCCTTGTTCACCCTGATTAGATTACATAATTGGGACACATAATAAAAGTTTTTATGTTTCTAATACATTCTAACATGATTCTGAAGGAATTCCTTAGAATTCTTTTCCTAAACAAAACTTCCACATTTTAAGAAACTGGTATGCTGTCAAGAAAGGAAGTAAGAGAGAAGGAAAGTTGTTTTTTTTTTTTCTATTTGTTTTTTCCCTTTCTTGCCTGTAATACAACTTTCAATAATTCTGCTACTGTTAAGATTCTTAAGCCTCAAGGTCATAATTCTTGCTCTTTCTTTCTCTTGACAATACCAAGGCATGAGGTGGTGTCAAGTTCACCAAACTGCTGACCCAAAGAGCAGAGAGGTGGACAGCATCCGACCAGGAGGGAGGCCCGGACTGAGCAGGGGACCAGTGGACGGGCAGGAGCAGAAGACTAGGAGAAAAGGAGGATCTCACGCCAGGGCTCAGATGCCAGCAGGTCTGCGACCCCTGACCAGAGGTGGAGACGGGGGAGAATTAGTGGGCAGGGACACAACCAGGCAGATGTGAGGATCTCACGCCAGGGCTCAGATGCCAGCAGGTCTGAGACCCCTGACCAGAGGTGGAGACGGGGGAGAATTAGTGGGCAGGGACACAACCAGGCAGATGCAGACAGAGAAGAGGGGCACTCACAATGTCAATGAAGCTCTATCCTTGGAAAAAATTCCCTGCCTGCCCCTGCTTGTGGGTCTTTCTAAGGCAGTGGTGGCTACAGGCTGAATAAGCAACACAAGACACTGCCTGAGGTGAGGGGCTTTTCCCGTATATGCATCCTGCAAAAGAAAAGCATATCAGATCCTCATGAATCTTTTCTCCTGGGGTTTTGAATTTGAGATGAAAATACTCCTAGGTTTATTCTTACTGAGTGGATAAGAGATCCCAGTGCTTATATATTTTTTTTTTTAAAAATTAACCTGGCCATTGTGCTTATTCATTATAAGGAGAAGCCTCAAAGTACATCTTCTGCCCACAGGGTCTTATGTCCTTTAGGAAACACAGACATTCTCTTATCGCTCCCTCACTGTTCCAAGAGAACAGGGAAAAAGGAGGAAAACAGACAAACCAGCACCCATTGCTTTCTTCCCTTTTTCGTTATTCTGATTCTTTAATGCCTTTCCTCTTTCAGTCCCAACTCTTCAGTTTCTGTAAATTTCCTCTCTTGCTCAGTGTTTCTATGCACAGTCATCCCTCAGTATCCACTGGGGATTAGTTCCAGGACCCCTGAGGATACCCATATCCGCAGACACTCAAGCCCCTGGTATAAAATGGCATAGTATTTGCTTATAACCCATGCACATCCTCCTGTATACTTTAAATCATCTCTATATTACTTATAACACCTAATGCAACTTAAATGCTATGTAAATGGTTGTTAAACTATATTTTTATTTTCATTATCTTTTACGGTTTTATTGTTACTTTGTATTGTATTTCTTTTTTCTAAATATTTTTGATCTGGGGTTAATTGAATCTGTGGATGCAGAACCTACTGTTATGGAAGACTAACTCTGCTTACAGCTAATACCTGAATCTGGGAATAGCTACCTTTGGAAAAGTGCCATGTAGAGTAGGTACTCAGTAAATACTTGATTAAATGAATATAAACAGTTGTCATTATTAGCATGAATAAGCGCTTGTTATGTGCCAGACCCCATTTTATGTTCATTATTACATTATATCTTCTCAATAGTTTGAGATTAGTATTTTTATCCCTACTTTACAGAAGAGAAAAACTGAGTCACAGAAAGGTTATGCTTCCTCTTACAGCCTGTAGCAATTATGTATGCTAGCAAGTGGTAGAATTCAAACTCAGGCCATCTGGACCAGACCACACTCTCAATCACTAGGGTCTAAGCCCAGTATGGTAATAATCAAAACCTAAAGTAGGGTTGGGGAAAAGAAAGCAGGCATATAGAATCTAAGAGGTTTTAAAAACGTTGTAAAAATCATTGAAAACCTTTTATTATTAAAAATTTCAAACTTAAATAAAAAAAAAAGAGAAGAGTAAAGCTAATATTCGTGCATCATTACCCACTTTCAAAAACTGTCAATCTCGTCTCATAAATACCTGTGGCCCCCACGAAGGCCCCAAATTATCTGAAGCAAATTCCAGACAATATATCATTTCATCTGTAAGTATTCTATATATATCTCTAAAAGATGCTGGCTCTATAAAAAATCTTCAGTGTTATTATATCAGCCAAAAAATAAAATATAAAATTAAAAATAATGAGTCTATTCTGAATTTCTGAATACTTAAAAAATATTAAAAATTATCCCTCGAGGTTGAATGAAATGGAGAGAAAGCTATTCTGTAATGGATATAGATATTCCTGAAATATACAAAGTCTATGTGCCTCTTTTAACAGGGATAAAGTGTTGAAAGTGGGTTGAGGTATTATAAGGAGAGAAGTTTAGTATTAAGGTATATGCTGCAGTTCAAGTTATGATGTTTCTCCTCTGTCTCCTTTATTTATTACCTACTATGTGTTGGATATTTTGTTAGACTTTAATATAAAGTGGTGAATAAAACAAACACCGTCTCAGGCCTTTCATAAGACAAAGACATTAATCATATAATTCCCCCCAAATATAAAGTTACAAACTGTGGCGGAAAGAGCAAGACACTGAGGAATAATAACAAGAAAGCCCCATTTGGATTGGAAGAGGGAGGTGACAAGCCCATGTGAGTGATATGAAGTGTGACCCAAAGGGTGACTGGAGTCAACTAGAGGAGGTGTTTGAGAAAGAGGGTTTCAAGCAGAGAAAACAGAAGGTGCAAAGGCCCTGAGGCATGCAAGAACTTGACAAGTTCAAGGCCCCAAGGGAAAGCTGGTGTGGCTGAGTATAAAAGGCAGGGTGGAGTGGGAGAAGGTGAGGTTGGAAAGGTAGTCAGGGCCTTGTAGACCGTATTAAAATACTTGAATCTCGTGTAAAATGACAAGCCATTGAAAGGTGTTATATCTGGAGAGTGCTTTGGTTTTTTAAAATAAATTAAAGATCACCTTGTTTACTGTATGAAGCTGCAATGGAGGACCAAAGAGAGGAATCAGGGAGACCAGTTAGGAGGGTGTTGCTGTTGTCTAGGTAAGAGAATGTGTCCAAGGAGAGAGGAAGAAATCTATAGATTGAGGGTATGTTTTGGAGGGTAATCCACAGGACTTAATGATGAATTGTTGGTCTAACAGCCATTGTATCTCATATTCAGATCTTCAACATCACCCCAGGTCTTGGGTTCTTCACATGAGAATCCTTTCTAAATATTGATGGCCCTGTCATTTGTATGGTTTCATATTATACTGATAATAATTGATATTAATTGAGCACTTACTATGTGCCAACTTCTATGCTAAGTGTTCAACTTTGATGTCTCATTTACTCATCTCTCTAACTTTATGGAGTATCTACAGTTTTTAGAGATTAGGAAATGGAAATTTACAGGGGTTAAGTGACTTGTCCAGTTACATGGCTAATAAATAAGAGGTCTGGAACTCAATCTCTTCTGTCTTCAAAGCCTGTGCTTTTAAGTACAATATGGCATTGCCTCAGCATACCTAAAGTAACAATGACATGGCAGCTACTCCTAAAATGGCCCTCAATGATCCCTGCCTCCTAGTATTCACTCCTTTATGTAACCCCCTCCCCTTATGTGTAGGATAAACCTGGTTACTTGCTTCTAACAAACAGAATGCAGCAAAAGTGATGGAAGGCCACTGTGAGATTGAATTACAAAAGACTGTGACTCTAGTCTTAATACCACTCTCTCCTAAGGGCACCCTCTCTTGCTGTCTTGCGCACTTGTTCTGATAAAGCCAGCTGCAAGTTGTGAGCTGCCCTATGGAGAGGCACATGATACAATGAGCTAAGGGAGTAATTTATTACACAGCAATCTACTAATGCAAATTATAATGTCAATATTAATAATATTAATAACTATCATAACACTTTGCATTTATGTAGTGTTTCTAACTTTTCCAAAAAAAAAAAAATCAAGTTTCAAAAGAGTAAAATTAGAAAAATATATCTCTATGATCTTCCCCTAAAACATAGCAGCTGTACTTGAAAGTACCACCTGCTTTTTCAACAAGAAAAATTGGTATTTATTCACCTGGTCTTCATTACCTTAATTCCCATTTCTAAAACCATTTGAAACATGGTACCTAGCAAGGGACCATTTTTCTTCTTTGTACTAAGCCATTAGTAAAGAGGCACGTTTAAACCATCTGGCCTGGGTGTTCTTTAGGACTTTGAATTTGTAGCAGCCAGTTGGATTTCTTATTCTGTACTGGGGTTTCCTAATCCCTGTATCAATCCCCGCTGCAAGAGAGGGACATGGATTTTAAGCTGTCAATCAGTATTTTTGCCAGTTGAGATGAAATATAAGGGGTAAAATTTTAAAATTAACATAAGACCAGAGCTCAAATTGGGCAAGACCACAAAGAATTTTTCTAAAAACTTTTCCCAGAAGGAGCTAATTACTCTGGGAGAAAGTAATCTTCATGTTTGGCTTGAATAACCACAGAAACAACAAAATGCAAATATTTAAAAAATGATGGGAAAGTTAAAAGAAGAAAACCTTTTGATTGTACTCTCAGGAGGGTTTACTTTTTTTTTTAATAGCAGTGAGTATAAGTGTAAATGTGTATACCCGCACATACACAATAACAGAAAGAGAAACATAGGAAATAGACTAAAAATTCATTCATTGTGCACATGGTTGTTGATTGAGCATCTGATATGTGCCAGGCAATTCCTGAATGTAAGAAATACACCACAGAATAAGATGCACACAGTCTTTACCCTGATGTAGTCTAAATTTTAGTAGGAGAGACAGATAAGTAAAAGCTAAAGAAATCAATAAATAATTATGGGTTGTGATGGTGATTGAAAGTAAAAAGTAAGAATTATTTACATTGGATGTTCAGAAAGGCTTATGTGAGGACTAAAGGAAGAGTGGGGTCAGCTATGTCAGGAGCTGGGTGAGAGCTTTCCGGGTAGAAGGAATAGCAAACACAAAAGCCATGAAATAAGAAAGAGGGTAGAATGTTCTAGAGTTGTCAAAGGTTGGTGAGCCTGGTGGAGAGTGGGGTGAGATGAGGAAGTGGTAGTCACGGGCCAGATCATTTAGGGCTTTGCAGGCCCTGGAAAGAAATAAGATCTTACTTTAAATTCAAAGGGAATTCACTGAAGGCTTTTAGGGTCCAAATAGCATGCTCTGATCTATGTTCTCAAAAGATCACTCTTATGATTGTGTGAAGAATAGATAGTAATTAAGCAAGAGTGGATGTCAGAGGCTGAGTAGAAGCACTATTCCAGGCTAGAGACGATAGCAGCTTGGAGCAGAAGGTGGCAAAGGACATGAAGAATAATGGGCAGATTTTGGAGGTACAATGAGAAGGACTTGAAGGTGAACTAGATGTGGGGTCTGAAGGAAAGGATGAATCAAGGAAACCTCTTGGGTTTGGTGTTTGATATGTGAATATGGTGCCATGTATTGACGTGAGAAATCCCTACAAAAATCTATGTGTTGAGATTGGTTTTGAACATGCAAAGTTTGAGATGCCAATGAGATATTCAAGTAAAGACATAATTTAGGAAATTAGATCTCGTTTGAGCTAAATGTTATTATATTATTTACATTATATTATTATATGTATTATTAATATAAAGTCAATCATATTCTGTGTATATACCAATATATACAGCATGGAGGATTATGCTTTGTTGTTTAATCCTTTGATTTTCAGAGAGCTGAAATAAATCTCAGAACCCTTTTAATTATTTTTCACTTTTAATTATAGCCCAAGGACAAATAATACCATTAAAAATTTTTTTTTCAGGGCCTACCCCGTGGCTCACTCAGGAGAGTGTGGCGCTGGGAGCTCAGTGGCGCTCCCCGGTGTGTTCACTGGCTGAGCATGGTGCGGACGACACCAAGCCAAGGGTTGCAATCCCCTTACCGGTCACAAAAAAGAAAAAAAAATTTTTTTTTTCAGTTTCATGCTTTCTAATTTTTGAGTATTCTAATTCTTCATTATAAAAAATGTTTCTTATTTAGATACAGAAAGGATGAGAAGTCTAAAATTTAGGGGGCACTGACTGTAATACAGATAGGGACAACATAACATTATTTATTTCACTTAAACTCATAACAATTCTCTAGATTACCACCTTTTTGCAGGTGAGGAAGTTGAGGTTCAGAGCATTTAAGTAACTTGTCCGGTGACAAACTGTCAGTATTTGAAGCCAAGTTTTCTTTTGGTACCAAAGGCCATGTTCCATCTTAATAGAGGCTGTAAATCTCAGAGCTTCTTTTGTTTCTCTTTTCGTTTCCATATTTTTCCCACTATTCTTACATCTCTTTCATTGTTCAGCTCAATTGAATTCAACCAACGCTTAGAGCATCCCTATGTTTGTAGTACTGCGGCTGCATTTCTGCTGGATCTTGGACGTACTCTGTTCCTCACCTCCACCATTTGGTAATATTCTGCCATTGTCTCAGCTGCTTAATAAAAAGAAATTCCCAATATCCCTTCTCTTCAGAATGTCATAAATAGCCGCTATTGCCTTGGCAAGTTTCTGGACCTCTGCATCCAGTGAGGATTGGCTGTTACCTCAACTGTTAATTTTCTCCTGCCCATAATCCACAGGAAACTAAATTCATTAACTCTGAAGCTTACTTAATGGAACAAACAACTTGATTTCCTTCCTCTTTTGTCTTTGTTCTTCCATAACATGTTTACTTACTGTATTTCCCATTCTCTTATTTCACTTTTAATTTCATTATTTTCTTTTTATGTTAGTTTTTAAAATAATCTAATGCCCTTTTCTAGTCTTAGTTTTTTTTCTGGTATTTCGATCTGTGCTGTTTGGAATAGTGTTATTTTAACCCCTTAGTACTTATTTATTCATTTGTTTAAACAAACTAACAGCTGCAGCACAAGACTTGATCATTCTACATCAGGAAAAATTAGTAGTTGTCATTGAGAGACAGACCTATCTTAATTAGATACATTAGTCAAAGGAACTCCATGTTGTGTTTTTAAAAGAAACTCCTCTGTAGCAATTTCCATGTGCTTGTCACTGTTTTAAGCTATGAGCTGTTACTTAATCTTCCTAGCCAGTCTGTGAGATAGGTGCTACTATTATCTGCATGTTACAGGTGAAGAAACCACTGGGAAAATAGAACAGGAACTCAGAATAGAAAATCTATGTCTACTGTTGCACGTGGAACTGGAATCTAACCCTAATCACCTGACGGAAGTTTGTATTGGGGGTGTTGTATGATGGGAAGAGGGAAAGAACCAGGAAATGTGGTTTCCTCATGTGCATAGAAGTAGAGTGTTCCCAGAAGAAGAGAGTGGATCCAGATATACAGAACGGAAGAGAGGGGCATTACTTACTCTGAATATAGGAACAGCAGCTATGCAGGAAAACTGACCTCTTTGTGACAGTAGAAGTCTCTGGTGCCCTTCCTCTTGGTGACAAAATGAAAATTTTATGTTAGTTAGAAACTTATCCTTTACCCTGCTAATGCTCCAGTAGGAAAATTTGCATATGCCTGCACAATATGATGTACTCGTCTGAAGAGTCCATAACAACATGGGGGTCTCAGGGAAGATGGTGTCAGCTTATTGAGTGGACTCTGGGTCTGAGTTCCACTTAGTGATTAGCAGTACTGGTGGGCAGTCCCAGTGGGAGCAATCTTAGAGGAGCATCCTAAAGAAATGTAAGACCAAACATGGTGACTCATATAGAAGGGAGAATGCTTCCCTGAAAGGGGAAAAGAGAAAACTAGGAAATATTTGTATTTCATAACACATATGAATTACTCATATTTTATGAGAAGAATATGACCGTGTTTTCATATTTAATCTTAAAAACAATTCAGTAATAATATGACATCCTGACAGCCTGTTTAAGTTAAAAAAAAAAATCACAAATCCACCACTACCCATCACTAATGATATATACACAATGTGAGTTTTTGGTGGCAGTTATTGTTTTATCAGTAGCAACATGGTTGTGTTCTATTTGGACAATGATGTGTATGTGAACTAAAGTCTAGTATTCGGGAAATTACAGGTCAAATAAAAATAAGCCTACTTGGTAAGATTAACCAGAGAGTGAAAAACAAACTAAACTGATGATAATGAAGCGAATGGTCCTGTACAATTAAAGAGTAAGATTGGTAGTGAATAAAACTACAACCAACCCAACATAACACTGTTGATATACTGATAATAAAGGGTACTTTCAGAAAGTAGGAGGAATTTCAGGTATCTGCATTGCATAAGTAGTATACACTTTGCAAGGGTGTTTAACAGCCAATAGAATACTGATTTAGAATTCCCAGTAAATTCTAGAATAAGTTTAATTTAGCTTATGAATACCACATTTTAGTTATTCTTAATAACTCACTCTATATAACAGTTAGGAATTCTTTGGGCTGCATGTAACAGAAAACTCCAGCTAACAATAGCTTAAGCCACAAGAATATTTATTGCTTATGTAACAAAAGCCTGGAGACAAATGGTTTGGACATTAGATCAGCAGCTCCAAGTTTTAGGGCATTTTGTTGATGTCTTTGTAATTCTCTTGGCCTTCACTGCAGCACCAAGCATCAGGTTCTCAGGCCTCAGAATTTAAAGGTAAGAAGCCAGAGGAGGCCAGAGTGTTGAGAGAACTCCTCCCACATGCCCATCACTTTTTGTCAGGAAGGAAAAATCTTTCCTAGATGTCTATCTGTTAAATCTCCTCTCATGTCACATGGGCAAGAATTGGATCCATGGCCACGTAATCTGCAAGGCAGATCAGGAAAATGAATATATAGTTTCTTTCAGCTTCTAGAGAGAAAGATGGACAAGGAAAAAGGAAGTTGGGAATGGATGTTGGGTAGTTCATTGATAAATACATGCCACATTTTTTGTCTTAGTCTGTTTGGGCTGCTATAACAAAATACGTTAGACTGGATAATTTATAAACAATAGAAATTTATTTCTCAGAGTTCTGGAGGCTGGGAAGTCCAAGATCAAGGTGCCAGTAGATTTGGTGTCTTGGTGAGGGCCCATTCCTGATAGATGATTCATTCTGTGTGTTGTTGTCTTAAATGGTGGAAGGGACGAACAAGCTCCCTTGGGCCTGTCTTATAAAGGCATTAATCCCCTTCACGAGGGCAGAGCCTTCATGACCTAATGATCCCCTAAAGGCCCCACCTCTTAACATTATTGCTTTAGAGATTAAGTTTTAACAAATGAATTTTGAAAGGACACAAACATTTAGACCATAGCATTTTCCATGTTTAAAATCCTTTTCTCTGAATTTCTTACAACATGAAGTTAAGAGTCCATATATAGCAGATATCTTTTGTAAACAGGCCTTTGCCTATCTCTGTAGCCTCTCCTCTACCCTCTCCCACAGGCAACTGAGGTTCTGACCATTGTGGACCAATTGCAGCTTGTAAACCTCAGCATCCTGCCCTATACCTCTATGTCTTAGCTTTTCCACTCAAACCTTGAAGACACAGTCTGTGAACTGTTTTCTGGCCTTCTCTGTGACCCCAGGAAAAAGTCATGCTTTCCTCTAAGTTCCCACAGCATCTTGTATTCTGATATAACATGTGATCACATTGTTTTGCGTCTGTTTATTTGTCAATCTTCCTCACCCAGCCCTGGAGGATAGTGATTTTATTATGCTCACCTTTGGGCAGCACCTTGCAGGGTACCAGGCATGTAATAATAGCTCCATAAACACTTGTTGAATGAATGAATGGATAGATGAAAGAATGACTGTTGCTCTGGGTATTATTCAGTCTTTGGGGCCTTAGATGTAAATGTCCTGGACAGAGGCATGATTTTCTTTCCTCTTTTATTTTCTTCTGGGGTTTTGCTCTCCTGCACATTTCCCCTGAACACTCATCTCACCTGTTCAGCATAGAACCCAGGTGCTGCTGCTTCTCTGGCTGCTGCTTTGTCCTTTGTCACTCCCTTGCAAGCTGCCTCCTAAGCCTCAGGTGCAGTATGACATCTTGCTGCATTTCCTCTCCCTGCATGACAGAGGATCTCCTCCGTGTTGTCTGCCTCAATACCACAAGGCTGCTCAGCCTCAGTGGGCCTCAAAAAGGCCCTGGCCACCAAAGCAGCCAACAGAGGTTGGCTTGCCTGTCACTTTGTTACCGGCTATCTTTACCAATTACATTTTTCTCACTCTTTTCTCTAATGGGAGAGAATACTTATCTCCATCAGGAAACGCTTTGTTATAAAAGAATAGGACTGATTTCCTATTTGAAGATCTTCACCACATCCAGAAAAGAAAACAAGAGAACACACTGTTTCTAAGGTTCTCTCTGGTTTCCTTACATGCCTGGCCCAATTATACCTGGGGAGGGGAAGGTAGGTGGGGAGAGTTCAGGAGGACACATTTCACTCCTTCCTGCCTGTTATTTGTTTATGATTTTGAGAATTCTCTGTCTTCAGGAGGGAAATAACACTACTCTTCTCAAATTTTTTCACTGACTTTCACATGAGCCTAAATACTGATTTCTCTAGACTTCAGACCTCATCTATTGTACATAATATGAACTTGAGGTTAAAGTTCTAGGTGAAAACAGGTAGGACAGTTAAGAGGTTGAAGGGCTTTGTACTCAGGGCTCAGAATTAAGAACAAGCTGCAGGACATGTCAATGGACAGGGGAATGGAGACAGTGCAGAGGTCTCAGGAGTGCTGGCTTTTCTTCTACAACATAAGTTTTCATAACTTGAACTGACTTTAATATGGTTGAATAATTAGGGAACATTACTTATACTTTATAGATTGCATTGGCTATAATTGGGTAGGGATTGGGATTTAGCATCAATCAGAATAATCAATCAGAACAATACAGCTGTTCTGGTTGCAGTCAGCTTTGTTTAAATAGCTGGGTGGTAGGAAGATGGGTGACAGAGGTGATAAGAACTGTCTCTAGATAAGCACTGTGCTAATGGTAGTTCTGGTGGTGACTGAAAAAGAAAAGCAATTAGTTCTGCAGTGTAGTGGAAATGGTCTTCTAAAAATAAGCGGGAATTTTTAGTTGTCAAAATAATTAGTGTGGGTGGGAGATTTATTGCAATTAGTGAGTGGAGACCAGAGATACTAAATTCCCTGCAGTGCACAAGACTGCAGGGAGTTTAAATTGGCTTGCACCAGATTTAAAATGCCAAAAGTCCCACTTTGCTAATCTGCTCTTGCCCCAAGGACAGACATGGCAGCTGGAGAAAAAGTGATATTTTGGGTTTATAGCTATACATAAAACTATTAAAAGTAAATCTTTATTGTCAACATTTTGAAGACAAATTCTATGACCCTGTATTAGTCTGTTTTCTGTTGCTTATAACAGAATACCTGAAACTGGGTAATTTATAAGAAAACAAAACTTATTTCTTACAGTTTTGGAGGCTGGGAAGTCCAAGGTCCAGGGAGCATATCTGGTGAAGGCTTTCTTCTTGGTGGGAACTCTGCAGAATCCCTAGGTGACACAGGTTATTACATGGCTAGAATGGCATGAGTTGTGTGCATTCCTTATAAAGTCATCAGACCACAACCATGGCAACTCATTAATCCATCAATGGATTAATCCATTCATGAGGGTCTAGTCCTCACCTCTTAAAGGCCCCAACTTTCAAATACCAGTCAGATTTCCCACCTTCTTAACACTGTTACAATGAGGCTATGAAACTGTAGGATAAAGTAATCAAACTTAAGAATCATGAGAAAATCTTAGAAGTAATCAGAGAAAAGACAGATTAGCTTCCATTATACATGAGCTTTGGGGGGACACATTCAACCCATAGCACCCCTCACCCTCTTTCTCACTGAAACAGAAGTTGCTGTTGTTTTTTTAAATATATTTTTTCTTTTACAGAACATGAGGTTTCTTAGGAAGGCAACTAACAATCTCTTTTAGTAGGGAAGATAGTAAAAAAAGGATGTATTTCCAGTACTTGACCTGTTACAGATTCCCTTAACGAGAAACAGGGTTTACTGTACTCATCAGTGTTCACCTCCACTTTGGGCAACTTTTCCATTCGAAAGAAAACCATGCTGTGCAGCAGGGAAATGTTAGCCAACTTATGCTTCTTTTACATGTTACAAATAAATCTGAAAGTATCTTTAATTTTCCTTTGCTTTAAAATAAAATTTAACTTAGTATACTTTTTGTCTCTTAGCCCTTTTAAAAAAAAATACATCTTATCTTCTCTTGCTAATGAAAAGTCAATGCTTATGCCGATTGTCCATTGTGGAAATTATCTGTCTTTTCTCTGGTTACTTTCAAGATTTTCACATGATTCTTAAGTTTGATTACTTTACCCTACAGTTTCACTATGTGTCTGAGAATGGAATTGTTTTATTTATCTTGCTCAGAATAATGTGTGCTTTTTTAGTCTGAGGTCTTTATTCACTCTTGGAAATCTCAGCCATTTTCTCTTCATATCTAGATTCTTTTAATTATGTCTTTCTTCTACTTCTCTTAACTCGTTTTCCACATTTCCTATCTTATTATTTCTCTGTGCTGTGTTCTGGGTTTTTCCCATAGATTTGTCTTCATTCACTAATTTTTTGTCTGTTGTATCCAAACCATTGTTTAACAAATCTATTGAGGGTTTTTGTTGTTGTTTTTAAGTGACTCTGCTGTTTCCTTTCTATGATTTATAAATGGTCCAACTTTTTTTCAGTAGAAACTCATTTTTAAAAAATTCTCTCTGTGAACATTTTAAACATGTTTATATTAAAGTTTCCTTCAAATCTCTCTGTTATCCCAGTTGTGAAGTCTTCACTTTGTCGGGTCTTTTGCTCACCACTAAACTTTCTTGTATAATTTCTGCTCATGATTCATCTTCTATAAGAGTTATCTTTTCTAGAAGTATCACATGGGCCTCGAAGGCTTCCCTTAGGGGTGGTTTCCCATTACCTCTACTAAGGTTCTAAACTATCATTTTTTTTAGTTTGAGATTTCTCCAAAATGTGGATAGTATTCTGAGCATAGATTTGACTCTTCCTGTAGACTATTTCCTGCACATCCCCAGGCAGATTGCTGTCTCTGGGCGCTATTTAAGGTCTGTTGGCCTCAAGGCAGGAAAATTCTTTCTTAGTTTCTAACTTTAGGTAGAGAATTGAGGTCTTGCTGCATACAGGCTCTGCACCTTGAGTCTTATCTTCACAAAGTATTGAAGCCACGATTATGGTATTATGGTACCTCAGGGCAATGCAACTTTAATCTTTTTTACTCTGAGACTTCTTTATTTATGTAACCTGGAGATTTTTTTTCTGGTGTTAATCTTGGCTACATACTATTAAAATAATTTAAAATGTTTTATTCAGATTTCTATGTTTCTGTTATTGTAGTTGAAGTAGAGAGGTTTTCCCCTTCTGCTTTCTCTACGACCTTAACTGGAAGTCATTCCGGGCCTTTTATATCTTTACCACAAAAGTATTTTTTACTCTGGTACAGATTAGGTATTCAAGAAATGGCTGTTGAATTGGTGTTTAATTAAAGTATACATCATATTTTGGCCAAGTTGAACCTTGTGTAAAGGAGCTTTAAATCAACCTTGTGGAAAATACATAAAGCAAGAGACTAATGCTGTTTTTGGTGGTGTGTCAGTTTGCTTACTCATTCTATAGCTGATTTTTTCTTTTCTCTCTTTTTCACTATGTAATTGCGTGTTAGGCCTATCTGAGAAAGTGGTTCTTTGTAATTCTGGTAAGTGAATGAGTCTTGGGCTTTAGTCTCAGTAGATTCTGGGTTTAAATTCCAACTGTGCGGGCTGGTCAGTTAGGTCGGTTGGTTACAGCATTGGTGTTGTAATGGCCCCATACTGGCCAGCCACCAAAAAAAAAAAAAAAAAAAAAAAAAATTCAAACTGTGCCACACTCAAATGTTCAACTCACACAGTAGGCACTCAATAACCACTTATTGAGGAGTAAATGAATGGATGAATGCTCTTGCTGAGTATCAGTTTCTCCCATAAAAATGTGGATAATAATAGTATCCACCTTATAGGGCTTTGAGAATCAAGCAAGCTCATCACTGCAAAGAATCCAGCATAGAGCCTAGCATAGTGTAACAGCTCAAATAAATGTTAACTGTTATTATTACTCCACAGAGTTACTTGAAATGCATATCTCTGGGCCTGGGCATAATTCCCTTATTGCTTCCATTATTTATATTTTCTTTCAAAAAAGGTCTATTCTTAATAGGGTCATGATCATAGATGGTAGTAAGAACCCAATTTGAATTCATAGTTCTACGATTTTCCTCCAGACTAAATTTTTGAAAAATATTCTGACATTTTTATATATTACTCACAACAAAATGGTTGTTCCCAAGGTAAGTATTTATTACATTACTAGAAAAATTAAATTAAGAAAGTAGAAGCTAAATAGAGGTCTGGCGTCTCTGCATCAGTGGAAATGTCATATCCTATTACTCTGAAAGAGAAATGGTTTTCCTGATTTAATAGATATTAAAAACAAGGGAGAAATAAAAACAAATTTCCTTGAGTTCATTCTGATTTTCACTGATTACTTTTTAAAGGGAGTTAAAATATCCTAAAGAAAAGTAGATCATCATACAGTTTTGTGCTATTATATTTCCTTTAATATTCAACTACAATTTATGTAATTTAAATTGTAAATTTAATTCTATAGAATTCTATTGTATTTCCCTGCTCAGTAATAAATACAGAAACTTGTAGTGCCATCTTGTGAAATAGATGCAGAACTGCATTGCAGTAATTCATTGGAATAAGTTGAAATACAGTGGAGAAAGGGATCGAGAGCTAAAAGTTATGCATAATACAGATTAATCAGCATATTTCTGTTAACTTAGCTAGATTTAACGTTAAAAAATAGAATCTAAATGGGTTTTTCCACCCTCCCAGATAACAGCCAGAAAGGAAACGTTAACGTATTGAGTTGAAACTGTGCAAGAGGAATTACCATATTTCAGAACATTTTGATTCCAAAGGGTAAAAGAACAGGTAAAAAATATGCTTGATGCTCTGAATTGAAAAACTGTGTACATGATTAAACCAAAGATGTTCCTAAACACAATTGAGAGGAGAGGGAATTGTTGCCAACACTGGATAAACACCTGTACTGTGTACTTATCAGAGCCTGCACAAGGTAATGACACCCTCTAGCTGTCACAGAAAAAGAATCAGAGGAGCTGACAGTTATTGTAACTAACAGAAAAGAATTATACTGTATGAATGAAAGTGGTTCCTGAATATTTACTTCGTTATAGAATGATACAGGAGACATTTGTTTTCAGGCTCGATGTGAAGCAAATTACAGGTAGATTCGAGACCCTCTGAATGATCTGATGAAATAGACAAAAACTGCTATTTGCCCGCTGATTGAGGGGCTCTGTATTTGACTGCTTCACGTATTAGAACACCCCACAAGTAAGTATATTGAAAACAGTTACACGTTGTCGTCAGGATAGTGCAGAGACCTGGTGAAGGCACTAACATAGGAAATGGATTTGTATTTGAGTTTTTACAGGGGGCCGAGTGGAAAGAACCATGCAAGATTGTTTTTGTCAGGATGGGCTAATAGAGAGAAAAAAGATGAGGAGACAGAATCTGGGCAGCAGTAGTGCTTGGGACGGGAGGTGATAGGTGACTTGAAGGGCTGATAATAGCACTTGAAATGTAATCTCATTTTTTTGTAATATTATTTTGATGGCCAGAAGATAGATTCTGGGAAGCATGTGGAAGAAAACAGCAAAGAGAAAGAAAAGACAGGAGAATAGTAATAATAAAAGGCTTCATCTGAAAAAAAAAAATTGGATCATTCCCTTATGATTGTGCACATATCAACAATATTTTGAGTTCCTTTGTTGATCTAAAGGCCCATGGGAGTCGTTGTCAGCTAAATAACTTAATTGCCTCTATTCCTTTCTATATGTTTAAGGCGGTGGTCATGCACATGCAGTGAGGCATGAAACTGAAGGAATTTTACTCTGAAAACCTTGCTTTGAATTTTCTTGCCTTCATGGATTTAACTTAGATCCTTTAATGCCATAATAATTTGGTTTCATATTGAATGTCCTTTGGGCTTTCATTGGCATTTATTTATTTTTTTAAGGAGTTTTTCATGAGTTCAAAATAATCCTCTTCGTGTAAAGGCAATTCAATTATAGTGACAGCATAAAAGGAACCCAATATGATACAATTCTCTATTGAGATCAGATTTACTGCTAAACCCAGATGATTTTTTAAAACCAAAATTTGTATTTGCATTTGAGACACTTGGCTGAGACACTTGATCAGAACCTAAAGCGTCAAATAAAAGTGAATATCTCATCTAAATAAGGCAGAGCTGAGTTAAGAGTTTAAGTTACTCTTTCAGGGACATATTACCATGGCACAGCCATTTAAGCAGGTTTGAAAGCATGATTGTTAGATAACAGCTCTCTTTTAATACCCTTCCACTCATAGGCAGAGGAGAAAATGTCCAATTTTTTTCCATATCATGGAGGAGATTTCCCATGCCACAGCAATGCTTAACACACACACACATTCCCAACCTTACCACAAAGGTGAATAGATTGTACTGTAACTTGTTTTGTTTTTAAAAGGCACCATTCTCAGAAGACCTAATGTTTTTTTTTTTTTTCTTTTTCAGAAGACCTAACTGTATTCAAATCGTGGTTCCACCACTTAATTGCAATGTGACCTTAACCTCTCTGTTTCAGTTATATTCAACCTGCAAAATGGGGTAGTATTAGTATCTATGCCATAGGCTATTAGCACAGTGCATGGCATATTTTAAGCTCCCTGTAAGTACTAGCTATTATTATATACAAAGAATCAACATATATAAGTGTATATGTTTACATGTATATGTTTATACCCTGCTAGTGTTCATAAAGATGAGATCATAAAACTTGGCATCGGATGCTGGAAAATTGAACTTTTGTAGGGATGACTGATGACCAAGGATGAGATGTTAGAAGCCAGAATAAAGGGATTTTGTAAAGGTTTAAGTGAGAAAAAAAGAGAGTGAAACAAAGAAGGGAATAGAGGAGTAGAGTTACTTTTGTAGATGTGGAGAAAAGAATAGTAGTTGTTAGTAGGTGCTTGGTAAATTTTTAGAGTAGGGGTTGATGGCTGAATCAGGCCAGAAATACTAAAACGAATCGGGAGCAGCCTAGGGGAGGTTACTGAGGAATCAGCGTGGACTGGAGTGGTTTGGGAGATCTCCCCCTTCCATTCTCAGTTTCTCACATGTTTATCTTAGCTGTTTATTGATCTTAATTGTTTATAGTCGCATCTTTCTCTTGCTGTTCAAAATGTGGTCCTAAGACTAGCAGCATGGGCCTCACCTGGGAATGCCTGAAAAATGCAGAACCTCAAGCCCCACCCCAGACCCCTTGCAGTCACATCTGCATTTTTAACAGGATGCCCAGGTGTCTCCTATGCATGTTACAGTTGGAGAAACACACTTTCATAGACTTTAAGCTTGTAGCACGGTGCCTGGCACTTAATCAATGCTTAATGGAAGTTTATTGAATGAATTAAGTTGAATTCCTGGAGACCACCAAACGAGGCTCCAGGTGGAGACAAAAAAAAGTAATTTCAACCCAAAACCAATGCTGTGACCAAGAACTAAACTTCTACAGTGACTACAGAAGCTGAGAAAAGTCATCATCCTTGGCCCAGGGGTAGGAATAAGGTTCTGAAAGAGGAAAGAACATAGTGATTAAGGATTGGAGCTGATGTGCAGATGGACCCTGGAAAGGAAGCACAGGAAACAGCCCACAGAGACTCCTTCCACAGCAGTACAATATGTTGAGTTCTTAAAACAAATAATTGCTTATGTTCTAAGCAAGACCATGTGTGGCAGTGGGAGAGGCCTGGGTGGGAGGAGCAGGCAATCCCACTCTACTTCTGGGGGAGGTGGGTTATCACAGAGCCTTGTTTACAGAGTTGCCTCAAAGACCTTAAATTGCACGAAGATTAAGTAGACCATGCCCTTAGCCACTCCTTCTGGATCACATTTTTAGATGCACATAGAAATTACCACTGAAACAAGTGATAGTTAATCATAATATCTGCTTTTTGAGTTGACCCTAACTCATTAGATATGCTGACAACAAATCTGAAGTAGTCACTTAAAATATGTTTAAAATATTCTTTTCTAGACTTGGTTAAAAAAAAAATTCCTGAGTTTTAATTTAGCTTTGAAAAGATGGAATCATCTTTTATCCTTTCTCCTTTGTTGACCTAAATAACAAACAGAGAGGCTAAGAGAAAATGATATTTACTCGGGAATTAGATATTGCAAAGGGAATATGTGTGCCATAGTAAACTATGTGTGTATTCAGGGAGCTAAAGGAAGACAAAGGGTTTTTTTGTTTTGTTTTGATTTGTTTAGAGAAAGGGTTTTAAAGGAAAAATGATGGAGGATTACATAATCGTTTTTGGATAATTATCCTTGGCTTCATGGATCAATAACAAGGGAGATGCCAGTTTGAGGCTGGACAGACATTGCTGGGCAGGTGTCCTCACAGAAGTATTTTTTTTGTGTAAGATTGTGATGGCTTCTGTGCAATGTTGTGGATTTGCAGAATCCTTTGTGTTATTCTTGCAAGCGTGAGAACTCCCCCTTCATAGGTTTTTTCTGGCTCTATTTGTCAGAAATTTTTTATGATGGCTTCTGTGCAATGTTGTGGATTTGCAGAATCCTTTGTGTTATTCTTGCTATCAGGTATGCAAGCGTGAGAACTCCCCCTTCATAGGTTTTTTCTGGCTCTATTTGTCAGAAATTTTTTAACACAAGTGACTCCATTTTCATTCTGAAAACTTTCACACCTTACTTATAGCCTACCCAAAATTCTTATCTAAACTTTCTTCACAATCTGTCTTACCTAAATTTCTTCCTTTACATATCTGAAGCCACCACCTTGATTCAGGTCCTCATTACCTGATTCCTGAAACAGTTTTCTAACTGGGAATTTGGCATAATGGCTGGAAATTCAGTCAGGTGGAAATGGGCTTGACTTTCTGCTCCATCTCTTGTTTCATGTGTGACCTTATAATACTTAACTTCTTTGTTTTAGTTTCCTCATCTGTAAAATGGCAATAACCATGTGCAATAGGTCAAATGTGTCCCCTAAAAATTCATGTATTAGAAACTTGATCGTGGGCCGGCCCGGTGGCGCACTGCTACAGCGTGCTGCTTGGGAGCGCGGCGGCGCTCCCGCTGAGGGTTCGGACCCCACATACAGACCAGCCGCTCACTGGCTGAGCGAGGTGTGGGCACAACACCGAGGGTTGTGATCCCGTTGCCGGTCCCGGTCCGGTACGGGCGCGCCGCTGAGGGTTGCGATCCATTGCCGGTCACGAAAAAAGACAAAAAGGAAAAAAAAAAAAAAAAGAAAAAAAAAAAAAAAAAGAAAGAAACTTGATCACTATTGCAACAGTGTCAAGAGGGTGGGAAATCCAGTTATAGTATTTGAAAGGTAGGACCTTTTTAAAAGGTGATTAGATTGTGGTGACCGTGCCCTAGTAAATGGAGTGATAGGTAGGGTTTTGATGGCTTTAAAAGGAGAGCAAGTGAGGAGGTTAACATTCTTGCTAAGCCCTTTCTTGCAATGTGACACCCCTGCATCACAGTAGAGAGTCATCACCCATATAAAGGCCCTTGCCAGATGTGTTCCCTGGACTTTGGACTTCCCAGCCTCTGAAACTGTAAGAAATAAACTTTGTTTCTTTATAAATTACCCAGTTTCAGGCATTCTGTTATAAGCAACAGAAACGGACTAATACACCATGGTATTTTCCCCATAGTATTGTCATATAGAAGTAAAGTAGTGCTTGTGTGTAAATTAAATGTGTACTAGCAGTTACAAGCACAGACTCCAGTGCAGACTGCTTAGTTATTGTTCTGCTACCTGCTACCTCTGTGTCCTTGGGCAAATTGTATCACCTGTCTATGACTCAGTTTCATTTTCATTTTATTCATTCAACAACCGAATTAATTGAATGCATACTGCTTGTATGTGTCAAGCAGTATGCTAAGTCACAATACTTTTGGCTCCATTCAACTATTGCAACAGAAAGTGGCTTAAACACATAGTGGTTTTTGTTATCCTCCTTAACAATAATTGGTAGATGGTTGCTAGGTGACCATAGTGGCTTAATAATGTCAGGTCTTGGAATTGGTATTTGCAATTTTCCTGACCTTTCCCTCAGGGTCCTATTGTAGCTGCTGCAACTCCAGACATCACATTCTCACACAACCCCACCTCCGGAGGCAGGGAACAGGGAAGTGCAAGACAGAATTTCTTCTCACCGTTCTTTATTATCAGGAAAGAAAAACTCTCCCCCCAAATTTTCCAGATTTCCCCATGGCAGCTCAATGGCCAGAACTGGATTACATGCCTGCCCTTATGCCACTAGTCCTATCTTCCCTGAGATGAAGACTCTCCTGATAGCTGCACTAAATTGGGATTCTGCTAGTACAAAAGAAGAGAAGGGAGATGGGCTTTTAGTTAGAAACAAAAATGGTCTTTCCAGATGAGTAACAAACACATACATAAAAGGGCTGTGGTTCTTGGTCCGATAAAGCTGACTCCTAGCAAGGAGACAGATAATAAATTTTTAAAAATTATACATTGTGGGGCCGGCCCGGTGGCGCACTGCTACAGTGCGCTGCTTGGGAGCACGGAGGCGCTCCCGCCGAGGGTTCGGATCCCACATACAGACCGGTTCCCGCTCACTGGCTGAGTGAGGTGTGGGAGCAACACCGAGGGTTGCGATCCCGTTGCCGATCCCGGTCCGGTGCGGGCGTGACACTGAGGGTTGCGATCCATTGCCAGACACGAAAAAAGACAAAAAAGAAAAAAAAAAAATTATACATTGTGGTGAGTGATAAAAAATTATACATTGTGGTGAGTGATAAAAACGAAATAACCAAGGAGCTGTGAAGTAGACTGATATCTACTTGAGTCAGGGTGTTTCTGGAAAGGTGACATTTAAACTGAGACCAAAGAATGAGATTACATCAGCCATGTGCAGAGCAGAGAGGAATGTGTATAGGCAAGTGCAAAGACCCTTGGTGGATTCTGGAGAAAATAAAAGAAAGCAAGTGTGGCTGCTGATGAGTTGGTAGCATAAGACTAGAGAGAGCGGGAGACTTCTAGCTGTCCACAAAAACCCATTCTCCTTTTCTTTTTTAGGCAGGTAAATGGATGCCCAATGACATTGTATTTCTCCCTTCATTTAGGAGGGGCCGATAGAATGTCAGTGGGAGTGATGTACGATACAGCATCTCAGACAATGGATGCGCCTTCCCGATTCTCTCTTTTCCTCCCTTCCCACTGGCTGCATCCTCTTTGTGGCAGTAACTCAACTTCGGATGTTTAAATGAGGAGAACACTCCTGGACACTTGCTCTCAAAGTGTTGTCCCAGACCAGCAGCAGCAGCAGCACCCAAAAACCTGTTAGAAATGCAGACTCTTGAGCCCCAGCACAGACCTACTGAATCAAAGATGCTGAGGATGGGGCTGAGCAACGTGTGTTTGAACAAGCCCCACAAGTGATCCCGATGCTTGCTCAAGTTCCAGAGCTACTGTTCTAAGAGAAGGAGGAGACATAAAATGAAAACAGACCTGCATCCCTGAATGTCCTTGCTGGATATATGAGTCTGGAGCTTAGGAGAAAGTCTTGGGTGGGAGATTATTACTTCAGTGTGATATATAAAGCCATAGGAATGCGTAAGATAACTTAGGGAGAGTGTTATAGAAAGAGACAAAAGGTCCTAGGATTGAGGCATGGATAACTCCAACATTTAGAGGGAGGGAAGAGGAGGTATAGTTTGCAAAGGATCTGACAAGTAGTGGTTAGAGAGGTGGGAGACAAACTAAGAGTGTGATGTTATGGAAATCGAGAGGGAAGAGTGTTTCAGGGAGAAAGTTGGGGTCCCTTTTGCTGAATGCAGAAATTCTCCTGTCCTCATTGCGTAATGCAAATGCTTTTTGGGAGAACTGACCCTGACTCAAGAGTGGGCCTGATGGAGAAAAATAATGCCCCCCTACTTTGCCAATGTTTGGTGCAAAAATGAACCTGAGGCCTAATTCTGGCCATAAAGATCCAAGGAGAAGTGTATTAGAGACTTCAGTGAAAATTCTTCCTTTCTCTTAACAGAGATCATCAGGAAGCCAGGGTCTGTGTCTCTTTCGGATATAAATAATATAGCCCTGACTGCTACTGGCAGCCATTTTATAACCATGAAGGGCATGTGAAGAAGGTACCATTTTAAGACCTTAAGCTTCCTTATTTGTAAAATGGGGATATTGCTAGTGCCAGCCTCATGAAAGATGCAGCTGGCACTTTGGACACAAATGCAGAAAGATTAAGGGAACCAAAGTCTTTGATGCCACGGTGGAGCTTCCAAATCTACCAAACCAAACTTTCTGTTATGTGAGTTAATACATTTCCTTGTTGTTTAGCCAGTTTAATTTAAGGTTTCTGTTACTTGTAGCTGGAAGCAGCTTATCTGATACAGTGATATATGAAGGCTGCTTCTATTTTTAATTGTCAGAGAGTCACTGATTTATTTCAAATTCTCAAGAAAGATTATTTGTATGAAGTATTGTTCAACAAATGCTGTAAAGCACTTTTCTAATAAAATGGAATCAGCAACCTAATCTTATAAGACAACAGAAAAATCAGCTTAGGAATAATGGATTAAGCATTTTACTTATCCGAGAATGAATATATATTTCCTATTAATGTATTCTTCTACAATTCAAGTCGTATTTTAATATTAAAACCTTACTAAACTAATTTTTTGAACTCCAATTTGGCATAAAAGATGCAAATATTGAAAGTCTCTGTCTTATCCTTCCCTCAACCTTGAGTAATTGTATGGATTGAAAATTAACTCTATGGAAAGAACATCTTGAATATTAAATATGCAATATAATATAAACATGAAAATATAACCACACAAAGTCAATGGTTTGACTGGTTGAAATATTGATATCTTAATTTCATTTAGAAAATTGATCTATTAAAATGCAATGAAGTTTAATACTTCAAATTAATTTTATTTACTATTGGAACACTGAGGCTATAGAAAGAATGTTAATCTAGAAATCAGGAACTTTATGCTCCTTCCCTGTCACTAGTTGTGTAGTCTCAGATATGTAATTAACCTCTTGTTACCTTATCTAGCAAAGTGAGAAGAGGTTGGTAACCTGGAAAGTTCTTCCAGTTTTATAATTCTACAACTTAAATTGTGTCTTAAGTTTCTAAAGTAAAAATAATCGTAGACATTTTTATAAACATGCTATATGTAATCTACTCTATTTCCAATTTTAAATTGCTTCTAATTTATAACTTGGTCTCTTTTCAAACATTTCTTCTTGAAATTATTTATTAGGAGCCAGTAGGGAGCTCCTATAGATGAATTTTAATTAAAATTCCTGCATACTATGCACAGACAAGACACATTTTAAAGAGAGCTGGAAATAGATTGTCACAGCAAGAAAGGAAAATTTCCTCTTTGTGTTGGTTAGAAATAGGATTAAAATTAAGCATGATCCTTCCACCAGCGATGTATTTTATAAACCATGAGATTATCATTAACAATATTCTTATTGAAATTGCCACCGTTGATACTCTCACTTACAGTGTAGTACATGCTGCATCAGCAGGATTCATTTTGTGGTGTGAAGTTCATAGTATTTGGTTTGTGCTGTAGTCTCTACTGTGACAAACATGTTTCGATGGCTCAGTGACCAAAGTCAGCATACACAAATGTGAGCAGCAGTGATGATTTTCTATGTAGCTTCCCCATTATTAGCAGACACATGTTACACTTACTTCCTTTAATCTACTTTTCCTCTTAATTTCTCTTTTCTTCCCCTCCCCAACAAAGGACATGTATATCGTACATGACTATTAATTGGGGGCATTATTCTTAGTAATTTACTGTCTTCTCTAATTTTCTTTATTTATTTATGTATTTGTCTTCTCGAATTTTAAAAAAGGCAGTAGTACTTAATCTTTGTCTTGATAAATATGATTCAATTGAGTTAAACTGCTGTTCTGCTGGAACTTAAAAAGTAAACTGCTGTCTTCTCTAATTTTCTTTATTTATTTATGTATTTGTCTTCTCGAATTTTAAAAAAGGCAGTAGTACTTAATCTTTGGCTTGATAAATATGATTCAATTGAGTTAAACTGCTGTTCTGCTGGAACTTAAAAAGTAAACTGCCAATATAAATATGTGGTAATTATCACCAGAATTGTTCATTTTTAACTATTAAATTTAAACAAAGAGCAATTGCTGTTTGTTCATGCAAAACAAACAGTGCCTGCTTAAGATCTTTTTGATTAATCTGCTTCCCTGCATGCAGATTCAGGAGAAAACACTGCCTCAGGCTCAGGACACACATCTATGTGCAGATTCAGGAGAAAACACTGCCTCAGGCTCAGGACACACATCTATGAAATACTAAAAGCTTTGTTGTTCCAGTTGATTTTAAGGGTTTTCCCAAAGAAGGGGTTTAGTGGTAAATAATGCGGGATCAGCTATGCAGATTCAGGAGAAAACACTGCCTCAGGCTCAGGACACACATCTATGAAATACTAAAAGCTTTGTTGTCCCAGTTGATTTTAAGGGTTTTCCCAAAGAAGGGGTTTAGTGGTAAATAATGCGGGATCAGCTAGGAAAGGGAGACCGAACCTCAGGGAACAGGCCAACATCCAAGGCATGGCAGATGCAGCTCAATTCTAGAACAAGTGTTGGAAACAAAAGGGGTGCTTTGTTATTGGGGGGCGAGAGGCTGAATACAAGAAAGTAGAAGGATTTACAGAGAAGCAGACTGTTATCAGGTATAGTGCCAGATCATACTAAAAATTGCACCCAAAACAAGATAATGAGAAGGAGAAAACTTTTTATCCACAACTCCCGGTAGAGATGATGCTGTGAGTGCTCAGGCCGGACACATGTCTCTGGGGCTGTACTCAGCAGGATAGGTCACCTGGGAGGACACCCAGGGGTGGGAGAGGCTGACAGAGACAGAGAGAAGCCTGTGTTGGAAACCCCCCATGCTTCCCAAGCCTCCCAGCTTGAATGAAAATCCACAGAAAATTATAAAATACAAAATTTGGTTGGATTTCTTGTAGAAACTAGTATAAAGGTGGAGATGGATGTTCAGGACATAACGAAGTAAAAGAGAAAGTCTTCCCAGAGAGCTGTGGGAAGTCACAGGGAAGGTGCCAGATGGACAAAGTCTGGGATGGGAATTTCTATCAAGTCTGAGGGGGAGAGGAACCCCGGGTGACCACTGGGTTATACGAGAGAAGTGAACTCATAACTGCCTACTGTATCTTCGGCACTGGCTATGTCTATTGTATCACTGGTGTCAACAGATCAAGGGAGAGCAGGAGCTGGGCCCCTGCCCGAGGGAGTAGGGCTGGCAGGAGCAAGGTGATGGGCAGGTCTTAGCTGCTGGCAGGAGTCGTTGGCTGAGCTCCCACAGGGAGCCAACACTCTGACCAGAGTATTTAAGGCTGTCTGTGGGAGTGGTGTTGCGAGTTGTGAGACTGTGTGTGGGAGGTGTTGGCTAGGGGAGAGGAATCCTAAAGACCCAGACAGAAGAAAGAAGTTGGGCAGCATAGCCCCCAGTGGAGTTATTTATGGTGTTCTCCTGGATGGATTCATGGGCTCACTTAGTGACTCTTTCTCAGGCTTGAATATTTCATACCCTATTGGTTCCTTGGATGAGAAAGTAGACATGCACATTTACTATCTTTTCTTTAATTTGAGGCAGGGCAGAGTAGACTGCATTGGAGGGAGCCACTGGGACCATCTGAAAAGGGGCTTAGACAGGGACAGGAATGGACTTCAGTATGGAGAGTTTGATTTCTGAAGAGGGGAGATGAAACTTGTGAATGATAATTTATTACAGAACAAGTCAAGACACTATATGATCAATTGTCATTATGTGACACAGATTAGATAAAAACAAGGGCATTGCAGAGCATTGATTCATTTATCAAATAAATGTTGAGAAAATTCTATAGGACAAAATCATACTAGGCACTGAGGACACCAAGATAAATGATATCATCACCGTTCTAAAGAAGCTCCCTGTCTGGTGGAGAAACACATGAGTTCAAGAAAAGTTAAAGCCTAATGTGCTATATCAGACGCAAGTATCAAGTCTTATGGGAGCCCAGAGGATACCCTACTCAGTGTGGGAACTAGGGACAGCCTTCCAGAGGAAGAAAGTCATGCCAAATAGGATGTCCATGTACATTTGTATATAGATAGACAGAAATCTTGGGCAGGGAGTCCTAGATTACCAAATCCTTTTTAAACCAGTAATCCCTTGTTTCAAAGTCCCACGGAGAAATGTATGCACAGAAATGAATAATCAGCTTTGGCCCTAAATTCGTTGAAATGAGTGAGTTAGGACAGACCATGGGGATTATGCAAGCTGAGTTGCCTAGAACAAAAGAAGCCCCAAAATCCTTCTTTGCCTCCTGTCCCATCCTGCACCCTGACTCCCACCCAAGAACAGATCACCTACCTCTGGCCCTGTCGGCGGCAGGAGGTGCAGTGTCCCCAATTGCACCTCTTCAGCAACAGATGAGGAAACCACAAGGACTGTCTGCACACGGATGCACCTTGTGACCTCTTTTCTCAGCTCCTTTCCTCTTACAGTGATCAATAAAATGCCTTTGTTTCTTTTTTTGGTGGCTGGCTGGTAATTACATAAGTATTATTATTTATTCATTTATTTATTTATTTTGGTGGCTGGCTGGTAGGGGGATCCAAACCCATGACCTTGTTATTATGATAACCGTGTTCTAACCAAATGAGCTAACTGAGCAGCCCATTAAAATGATCAGACTTAACAATACAGTGTTCCTCTACCTTGGAGGAATGTTTGTGGAGAAGAGACAGGTGGAGAGGAGCCCTGACCTCCTGGAAAGGCCAACAGTACTATACAAGTGAAGTTTTGAAGCAAGAAGAAACCAAGAAATGAATATTCCTATTAGAGAGAACCATATGCCAAAGATACTAGGCATGAGAGATCCCAGCAAGTCTAGGGAATGCCGAGGAATGCAGCATGGCTGGACCCCAAGATGTGAGAAAGTACTGTGGGGACAGCAAGAGGAGGATTGCTAAGTAGCTGTGGCATCATGCTGTTGAGATTGATGGGTCATCAGACAATTGAATGTAGCAGTGACATGATCAGATGCTTATTGTAGCACCATCACTGGCTCATATAAAAGCTCCACTGAAGCCTATTCTGCAGTTTTTCTCCTGCCTGATTCTCATCCAGTTCCAGACTTATTAATATGAGATTCCAATAGTGGGTGATTAACTATGTGCTTACTGAAAATTGGAACGTGTCAAAGAGTGTCTGGGAGGGATGAGGCTCTATCAGTGGGAAAGCAGCATTGCAGTCCTGGGAGAGGAAACTGCTGGGTACACTGGCTGCAACTCTCGGACTAAGACAAGGGAGGGCAAAAGCCACATCTTAACCTCCCCAGGCACCATCCCACTGGGATGAGGAAACAGCTCATGGAAAGAAAGAAGAGTGAGATGAATCTGCTTGGTTCAGGGATGAACTTGAATGAGTGAGTAAGGATGGCTCATTTTTAAGAGCATTTTAGAACAAAGTTACACATGAGTCCCAACCCAGAGCAAAAGAGAGATTGTGCCATGATTTTGAGGGAGGAGCTCTGTACTGATTAGCTGTAGCTATATAACAATTACCCCAAAAACTTAGTGACTTAAAACAACAGTATTTATTATCCCACAGTTTGTGTTGTGTCAAGAATCTATACATGGCTTGGTGGGTTCTCTGCTTCAGGGTCTCTCATGAGCTGCAATCACGGTGTCAGCTGCGCTGCAGGAATCTCACAGCTCATCCAGGGGAGAATCCACTTCTGTGTTCATGTGAGTGAACAAGAGGGCTCTGATTGCTGATTCACTTACCTCTGATGGTTCATGAGCTGCAATCACGGTGTCAGCTGCGCTGCAGGAATCTCACAGCTCATCCAGGGGAGAATCTACTTCTGTGTTCATGTGAGTGAACAAGAGGGCTCTGATTGCTGATTCACTTACCTCTGATGGACACCTGCTACCATGTTGTGAGCTGCGTGGTACACAGTGAAGCAAACAACACTACTTATTTTCTGTCTTTTAAATTTAGGTGTCCTTTGTGGAATCTCATTGTGATTGTGGTTTGCATTTCCCTAAAAGCTAGTGATGTTGAGCATCTTTTCACCTCCTTATTGGCCATTTGTGTTTCTTCTCTGGAGAAGTGTCTCCTCAAATCCTTTGCCCATTTTAAAATTAGGTTGCTTTTCATGGTTGCATTTTAAGAGTTCTTTATATATTCTGGATACAAGTCCCTTGTTGGGTATATGGTTTGCAAATATTTTCTCTCATTCCCTGGGTCACCTTCTCACTTTCTTTGTTTTTTTTTTTTCCTTTTTGTCTTTTTTGTGTGTCTGGCAACAGATTGCAACCCTCAGTGTCGCACCCGTACCGGACCGGGACCGGCAACGGGATCACAACCCTCGGTGCTGCTCCCGCACCTCGCTCAGCCAGTGAGCGGGAACCGGTCTGTATGTGAGATCCGAACCCTCGGCGGGAGCGCCACCGCACTCCTAAGCGGCGCACTGTAGCAGTGCGCCACCGGGCCGGCCCATCACTTTCTTGATAGTGTTCTCTGAAGCTCAAAGTTTCTAAATTTTGATAAAGCCCAGTTTATCTATTTTTTTCTTTTGTTGTTGGTGTCATATATAAAAAATCATTCGTTTGCATTATAGATAAGAAACCCTAGGTCACGAGGATTTATTCCTATGTTAAGAGTTTTATAATTTTAGCTTTTACAGTTAGCTTTACATCTACATTTTGCCCTTATACATTTAGGTCTGTGATCCATTTTGAGTTAATTTTTGTATATGGTATGAGGTTCAACTTCATTCTTTTGTGTGCGGATATCTACTTGTCACACCATTTGTTGGAAAGGCTATTCTTTTCCCATTGAACTGTTTGGGTACCCTTTGCAAAAATCAATTGTCCATAAATGTAAAGGCTTAATTCTGGGCTCTCAGTTCTATTTTGTTGATCTATATGTCCAGCCTTCTGCCAGTATGTGTGTGTCTCACCTATGTGAACGTTTTAAGAGCCAGCGAGTGATTTGCCACACTTTATTCCTCTGTCTCTTCATTGGCAATGCTCTCAAAAGAGGCTGAAATCTTTATGTGGGTTCCAGAGCGGTGGTAACATGGAAAACAGCTCCGAGGCAAAGCACAATGGACATACGGCATGAGTGAGAATTACATTTTTACTTGAATTTACTAATATCTGGAGGCTGTTTCTTTACTAGCCTGTCCTGACAAATACAGCATTGTAACTGACAACTCCATGTAGAGTGGGGGTGGTGTCCACTAAAAAGCCAGAAAGGAGATGAGAAAGCATGTTGGACAAGCACAGCTATCATTTTAAACTCCAAGGCTATGAGCTAGCTCTTATTGTGTTTATAATTCTTGATGTAGCCTGGGCGAATCTTGGATACCTCACTCACCATCAACACACATGACTGACTACTATGTCCTGGGTACTGGGGTGCTAGTAATTCAGTGTATAAAATGGCATCTCTACCCTCAGGATCTTACACTTTAATTGGAGAGACAGAGTGTATACATGGAAAATAAAGAACAATACGAGCTCCTGTGTGATAAGTAGTACTAGAGAGGCTTGAAGGAGAAGTGAGGATGAGCTCGGATCGTTAAGGAGGGTTCCACTGTATTGTGACTTAGGTTGTGCCTGCAGGGAAAAGAAGGATTAGACAATGAAAGAGGAGAAAGAAGATGCATTGGTACAGGTGGACAGAGGAGTAGGTAAAGAAGTACCAACCTGCTTGGAAGACAATGAATAAATAGATCAGTTTATCTGGAAAAAGAAGATCTGTTGAGAAGTAGTTATAAAAAGAATTCGGGGCTAAATTGAAGAAGTCTGTGAATGATGAGTCTAAGTTTTATTCTGAAGGTAGTGGGAAAATATTGAAAACTTCGTAGATGAAAAAAAAATGATGTTTTTGGGAATCAATCTTATGGCTGTGACATTAAAAGCAGTCTAATAATTTTACATCCTCACCTCTGAAATGACCAGTAAGCTCCTTAATGTATCTGATTGGCCTTAGCTGATCAGTACAGTCCTGTAGAGACCCGGAAGTGCCAATTGCTTCGCTGCCATTTCCTAACCTAGAAGCAGACTAGCTGAATATCACCACCTAAAATCGGAGTTTTCTAAATTGAGTAGTATAGTGCCAGTATACTGAATGATCATGTGTATCAAAATGGTTTAAAAAACATACTGGATGTGGGCTTTACAATTTTGGATCCATCAGGGCCTTGCAAATAAACTCCAAAGACAAATGGGAGACTTTAACAGTGAGGGAAATTGAAGACTCCACCATCCAAATATGGCAATCATGAGTCATTTAGAGTGAGATCTAGCAAATATTTTCCCAACTGTCAGTTCTAAGAAACATGCAGACAGATTCTGTGTAAGTGAATGCAGCAGTGAACCTGTGTCTCTGTTAAACCGCAGAGAAATGGAATAAGAGGATTTTAAATTTCAAAAAGGAACTTAAACCACCTGCTAAGTTGTAGAATTTAATTTGCAAGATGAATACTTGGCAATGTGACACTTCTTTCATAGCTTCATTTGCTGTTTTAATAAAAATGTTCACAATGCTTTGGTTCCATCTGTTATAGAGAGTGAAAACGGCTAACTGCTATTCAAACAACAAAAATACAGCTTTCTAGAAAACTATATCTAGTGCCTCCAAAATGTAAAGAGGTATTTATAAATTTTAAACTTCTGCTTCACTTCTAAAAAATATTGTAGTAATTGTGCTGCATCTTGGACTCAACATATAAATAATTTATGCAAAAATTTAAAATTTAAATTATTCCCCCACATTCCAAATGCAAACAAATGCTTTCAAAGTTATCATGACCATGAATCTTACGGCAGCAGGCTACAGATTTTCATTATAACAATTTGTAAGCAAATATTTGGTTATTTTTATAAGCCACAAATCTGGCTGAAGGAGAAAATGATGTATAATAAACAAAAACTGTGCAAATCACAAAGTATGTTTGTTGCTTCATTTCCAGATTGGAGATAACAATAAGCTGTAGTATAGAGCCTCCCTATTTTATTGATTGACTTTCTGTAGCTTTTTTTGTCAGAATAGATTAAGGTTTTATAACTTTCAATAAGAATTATTTCTTAAGGGCCGGCCCGTGGCTCACTTGGGAGAGTGCGGTGCTGATGGCACCAGGGCCACGGGTTTGGATCTCACATAGGGATGGCCGGTTAGCTCACTGGCTGAGCGTGGTGCTGACAACACCAAGTCAAGGGTTAAGATCCCCTTACCAGTCATCTTTAAAAAAAAAAAAAAAAAGAATTATTTCTTAACCACTAACTCCAGTACTTAATACTGTGTTGGCAGGTGGTAGGCACAATCTACGTGTTTGTGGAGTTGAAGTACAACAGCAGTGTTACATCAAAGAGACAATGAGGGAGGAAACATGGAGATGAGAACAAAATGTAAAAATAAAAAGGAAGAAGAGCCTTTCCAACTTCCTGTCCCATGGAATTATCTCAGACATTTGTTTCAGTTTGTATTACCTTGAGATACTGGGTAAAACTGAAGTGTTGTGAAGGGAGGAGAGCAAAGGCTGACAGTGACACATTAGGGGGTCTGCAGAATGTGCTGTTGTCTTTCCTATGCTGTCTCTTGCTATAAGAAAACTGAGTACTTACCTTTCCTGCAGAAAGGTAGGGCTATGACAGTCTTGTCTTGTGATTCAATCTTGTGTTTGATTCAAGATGTCATGGCTGTGTCTCAGTTCAATAGGTATTGAGAGTTAGTCTCTTAATATTAGTTTTAGATAGTTGAGTTTAAACCTAAGCACTTTCAAGGTAAAAATTAAAAAAACCCTGGAGGGTAAATGGCTAGTCAGCTAATTACCCATAGAACAGAAAATTTATACAATATTTCCTTAAAATTATCCCAAGTTCTACCTCATTTAAAATTCAAATTAAGAAAGAAATGAACAATAAGTAAACGGTCTTTTTTATCTGGTCATTTCAAAACAACAACAAAATTTGTCTCACTGTTAATTTTAAGGTGGGCTAGAAGCACCTAAAGGAAAGATACTATGCTAAGTGCAAAGAGAGGTTATTAGTTTATATACACTTTGTAGTGAATACTAGACATGAGACCAGGTTCTAATCACATATCAATCAATAAACTTTTATAATCTATTTGATTCCAAATCTCCTGATCTGAAAAATGGGTACAATAATTAGACTATCTAGATTGTAGGGTATTGATAGGATATAAATAAAAATAAGAGCATGTATCCAAAGAGATTTATTTATTGTAAAATGCTAAATAAAAGTTAAATATCCATAGCAGTGTAATTGCAGTGGTTTTAATAGCAGTACTCTGAACCCTTCCACAGGAAACAACTGCAAATAGTAAGTACAGAAATTTCACTCATTAAAAACCATTGATCAGAGAAAGAAACTGGCACAGAATTGATAAAAAAGATACTATACAAAAAAGATAAAATTAAGCCTCAATGTCAGTCAAGAACTGAACACTCTCCAAAAAATGATGCCATGGAATAGTTGATATTTGGTTCTAAGCAATTCGTAATGAATGTTCTAGTCATCTCAAGCTGCTATAACAAAATACCATACACCAGGTGGCTTAAACAACAAACATATATTCCTCACAGATCTGATAATTGGAAGTCTGAGATCAAAGTGACAGCAGGGTACAGTTCTTGGTGAGGGCCTCTTCCTGGTTTATAGACCCCTGTCTTCTTGCTGTGTCCTCACTTGGTAGAAAGAGAGCTAGCTAGCTCTCTGGCCTCTTCTTACATAAGGGCACTAATCCCATACATGAGGGCTTTATTGTTATGACCTAATTACCTTAAAAGGGCTCCACCTCCAAACACCATCACATTGAGATTAGGGTTTTAACATATGAATTTTGGGGGGACATAAACATTTGGTTCATTGCAATGAATATTTTTAAAATGCTAAATAAAGCAATTATTTCTGTAAAAAGAGGTCACAAAGCAGGACTATACGTTATTGTAAAATAACATAGAAAAATGAAATACGAGGTGGTCTAGAAGAAAAAGATAAAGTCATTACAGAAAAAGATAAACTAGTAAGAAAACAAGAAAAAATAGACACTGGAAGTTCATGTGGATATAAAAGATAGAGGAAATAGAAATTGAAAAACTAAAAAAAAAAAAACAAAAAAAGTTAAAAACAATCAGAGGGGGCCAAGCCCGTGGCGCACTCGAGAGGGTGCAGCGCTGGGAGCACAGCAGCATTCCTGCCGCGGGTTCGGATCCTATATAAGGATGACCAGTGTGCTCACAGCGCTCACTGGCTGAGCGAGGGTGCAGCGCTGGGAGCACAGCAGCATTCCTGCTGCGGGTTCAGATCCTATATAAGGATGACCAGTGTGCTCACAGCGCTCACTGGCTGAGCGCGGTGCGGCCGGTCCCAAAAAGGACCAAAAAAAAAAAAAAAACAATCAGAGGGAAAACCATAAAGATATAAGGCAAAAATGCTCCAATGTATGCATATTAGAAAAGAAGACCAAATCAGTGAAAAATAATAATAATAAAAAATCCTAAGGCTAAAAATTTTTTTTGATTCAGCCTACAGAAAGGGTATACACTGCTTTAGGTTAAATTGACCTAAAGTGGTCAATCCAAAGACATATCCTAGTAAAATTACCAAGTTAACAATATTATATCCACTTGAGTTTTCCTTCAAGACCTTCAAGAACATTTTGAAAACATTTTGAGCACATAAAAACTCAAGGAATAGAATGCCTATGAGCCCTTATTGAGGAAATTATCGAAGGATAAATTTAATTAACCAAGAATGACTAGGTAAACAATAGCAAAAGAACTTGCAGTGGAAATTAAATATATTTAACTATATAATTAAGACTGGAACAAATAAAGAGGCTAGGGTGACAGAAAGTAAATCTTGAACATTCTCACAAATTAGAAACTGTGAGAGAGTAAGGGGGAGAAAATGGGGGATTGCTTCATCTATAATGTCTGAAATTCACAAGATGCTACTTCAAGTTGACGATCAAATGCAGGAAGTAAAAAAAAAAAATTAACAAACAGTAAGAAATATGTTATTGACTCATAATGAGGACAAAGTGACAAAGGAAACAAGGAAGAAGAGAAAACATTCTAATATTATCATTTAGTTTCATTGGAAATTACTCGTATCTAAAGAAATGAAGATAGATAGAAAGAAAAATAAAAATATAGGCCTTCTAAATATAAAAAAATTACATACACACGAAGCAAACAAATTACACTGAAAGACTTAAAAATAACTGTTATCAGATCACATAACACAGAACAATGTAACAGACCTAAGGCCAGACATTTCTACCATATCAATGAATGTAAATGAGTTTAACTCAGCTATGAGAAGAAAAAATATTTTCAGATTGGAGACCAAAGAAAAACTTAACTTTGTTCTGTATGCAGGAGACACATCTAAAACTTTCAGAAGAGTTGAAATTAAAGTAGTTCTTGAGATGTCAATATCAGATGAAATGGAATTCAGGATAAAAAGTATTTTATAACAAATGTCCTTTATAATGCCAAAGGGGGCAATTGACAATAAAGATATAAAAGTCATGAAAATCTATGCACCCATCAAAATAGCAGTAACACTCATAAAGCAGAAATGATAGAAATTACAAGGAGAAATGGAGAAAAATACATTAGCGTAAGAGACTAATGTCTTAAAAGACCTAGTTTTCAAATGCCTATGGAGCAAGTCATGAAAATTGATTATATTTTAGATCACAGAGTAATCCTCAATCAATATATTTGACACAATCAAATAACTTTTGATCACAGTCAAATAAAACTAGAAAAAAGGCAGAAAATAAAAGGGCCCTTTCATGTAACATAAAAATTATTATACAACTTGGGACATGTGTCAAAAATAGCTATAAATTGAAATTGCAGAATTTCTAAAAAATAATGATAATAAAAACACTACAAAACTCTGCTCAAAAAACATCATAGCCCTAAATATATATACAACTTAAAAAAGAAGGAATAAAAATAAATGAGTTAAGCTATCAATTCAAAAAGTTTGAAAAACAACAACAAAAACATTGAAGGAAATAGAGGAAGTATTAATAAAGGTTAATACATTTAAAACAGAAAAATAAAATGGATAAATTCAAAACATGAGTCCTTGAGGAAAAAAACACAGTATGCAAAGTAGCTATCTCAATAAAAGAAAAACATAGAAAAAATATAACTACATGAAGTAATAAATGACAGTGGGAAAGTAACTCCAGAAGGAGGACATTCAAAGAATTCTGAGATTACTCTGCTCGAGTCTATGCAAATAAATTGAAAAACCTGGATGAAATGAATAAATTACCATAAAAAAGATAGAAAATGTAAACAACCAGTTTCTAAGAAGAAATAGGAGTTGTCACAGAGTGATCTTTAAAAAATTACCAGGCACAGACAATTTTAAAGGAGTTTCTGCATACATCTTTAAAAAAAGATAACTCCAATGTTATTGGAACTTTTCCAAGCATGGAAAAAAACTAAAATTCCAAGCCTGATTTTTTTTATATGTTTGCAAGAACCATGTAAAGAAACATTAAAACACAAAGGAAGGACACATATAGAACACCTGAAGTAATGCAGACATATCATGTGCTTGATTATGATTCAAATCAGTTTTCTCTAAGATAATTTGTTAATTTAATGTGGTCTTGAAAATACAACAGATTTTGGGCCGGCCCGTGGCTCACTCGGGAGAGTGTGATGCTGATAACACCAAGGCCACGGGTTCGGATCCTATGTAGGGATGGCCGGTTGGCTCACTAGCTGAGCTTGGTGTTGACAACACCAAGCCAAGGGTTGAGATCCCCTTACCCGTCATCTTTTTTTTTTTTTTTTTTTTATTTTGTCAATAAACAATGTAGTTAGTTATTGTGTCCCATCACCAAAACTTCCCTCCCTCCTCCCTCTCCCCGCTCCCACCCAAATGTGTCCCCTCCCTTTTCTCGCTGTAAGAGCTTCAAAAAAAAAAAAAAAAAAAGTTGAGGTTGTTAAATCTTCCTCCCCCCCCTTTTTTTTTTTTGTTGTTGTTGTTGATGCTGTTGTTGTTGCCGCTTGTTTGTTTTTGTGTGAGTGTGTGTGAGAGTGTGTGTGTGTGTGTG
>NW_007731469.1:144427-159196 GCF_000696425.1 Galeopterus variegatus | reverse complement strand
TCATTAATGCCCTACCTATGTCTTAGTTTAGTTGTTTTGTGATGGAGAGCTATCTTAGTGTGGTCTTCTTATTTACTGCAGGGCTAAGCTTGACTAGGAGTTGACAGATTAGATTCCAGTTCCACACTATCATCTTGCTGTTTTCTTGAGTAAATCACTCTCATTCTGAACTCAGTTTCATACTCCATATATTTGGCAGAGAGGAGCATTATTAGCTTTTACATCGGGTCATGTTATGTGGATAAAATGGGAAAAGGCTTTTGAAAGAATTTTGAAATGTTAGAATGAGCCTCACTTCCTTATATCCTAAATCAATATAATATTTGTATAATACTTTTAAGGAATAGTCCATCAGAACTGTTCTTTTATCCTTTAGAAAGCAAAATACTACAACTCTGGTTCTTAAAAATAAGTATAGACTTCTCTCATTGTAACAATTATTAGTAGTGCCAACTGTTGTTTTCAGATTATTTTTTTGGAACATTTGAGAAGTGATTTTTTTCTTCTCCTTGCTGCAGAGGTAACCATTATTGCTTGTGCAGTGATCTTACGTTTGCACACATTCTTGGTTCTCTCTGGGCTCAATACCACAATGGTTCCGTCCCCTCACCGTCTCTCACATGGCATAACTTGGAGTTGCTATTAACATTAACCCGACTTAGGAGGATGAGTTGTTTTTAGGAAAAAGATGATGATTTTGTCTCCATGGTGTTTCCAAATAAAGTGTAAAGTTTTGGTTTAGGACTTCCAAATTTTGTTGTAACATACTGCCCAATCCTTAACTCTCATTCTTACCTCACTGTATAATATGATCAAATGGTTGGAAACGTGTTGATTCTGTTCATAATTTTCTCGTTTATAACCTTTTGATTATATTGTTCTCCGTGTTCATTTGTTGAAATTCTGCACATTTTTAAATACATCTCTTCCATGAAGGCTTTCCTCTGCAAACATTTTTTCTCTTCTGTATTTCTGCAGCTTTTTGTATCCACTTTTTTAATGGCATTCATCCTATTCTATTTCACTTAACTTTTATATTACTGTTTTTTTGCTTGTTGAGTTTTTATTTTCTTTTTGCTTCTTTTATTCTCTGTTTCTATCTCTCTTGACAAAACTGTGAGCTTCTTAGATTGTGTTCTACTTATTTTCACAAGAGTGTCTAGGAAGTTTTTCTTGGGCAATGAGAAGTAGTTCATTGAACTGAATTGAATTGTTGGGCCACACTTTTAGGTATGGATATCAAACTGAACCTTTCATGGAACTGAACAAGTTTTAAGAATAAATCTCCTCCAGTCTTAAGGTTTTGAAAAACAGTCTTGAACTGTGGCAGGAAGGGAAGAATCAGCTGTTTGACCAATAAGTGTTGGTGAGTTTGGATAATATGTATTGGTAGAAATTAGTAACTAGATATCACTGACACCTGAAGTCATGAAATGTTGTTCCACGAAGCTGAATACTTGATTTATGTGTTTGACACACAGGACATGCATTTAAAGCTTATTGAGAGTCTACAAAACATAAAAGGCATGCTGTAGAATTTGGGCAGGTTTTAAAAACAGACAGGGTAAATTCTACATGTTTGAAATAAACCTATATCATGTAGTTTCCTTTGCCCTTTGTTTAAAGAAAAAAAATCAAATTTGAACAAATTTTGGAAGAGTGCTGTTTAGGAAGAAACCAAATTAACAAATATTTTCAGGTAGTACCACGAGTGGCTTCGTTTCTTTATTATTATAACACGAAGAGATATTATATGAGTTATAGCATTTCCTACTATTTGGAATCCTATGGAGGCCACGTCTATACAAAAAAATAGGGGTATTAACGTGAGCACAGTCATAAATAGTCTTCCTGAGTCTTTAAAATTTCTGTCCATTTATTCACCCTTCCCTTGCCTATTTGATTCATCTTACCTATATTTTCTTTTTAGATTATTAAAACGAGAAGAAAGTTTCACATTCATTCCTCGGTCCCGTGAAGAGCTTCCAGACAACTTTCCAAAGGAAATCCCTGGGATCTGCTATTTCCTGGAGGTAAGGACTGGTCCAAAGCAGCCAAAGCCTTCACTTTCTTCATCGAGAATAAAAAAGGTTTCCTACAACATCGGCACCATGTTCCTCCGGGAGACGAGCCTCTGAGACCTGCTGCAGATCAAAGACTCCTCCAAAAAGCACAAGCCCAGAACATGGGTCACGAAAGGAGGGTGAAAAGAGATGGTTTCTCTTTCATTGCTTTGTTGAGAATAAGCAATGGGATTTCTGTGTTATGTCAGGCAATAATCCTAGAAAAGGGTGGGTGACCACTGTCATAAAAAAGCTGGAGGGTGGGGGAAAATAAGATGTGTCCATTCATGAGTGTTTTTGGTCATTTATACATATTTTAATTACAAGTATGGGCCCCCTTTCAAAACTAATCAATAAATAGATTCCTTGTTTTCTTGTTTCTCACACTTACAGGTTTCCTTCCCTATATATTTGTACCACTTTTGAGAGCCAGTTTTAATTATATATTCCTAGCTTTAGTGAGTTGGTAGGCAAGGAATATTTTCTAATTTTTTGTTTTTTTTTTCTGAACAGACATTTCATACGTATATATCATGGCAGTGTAGTAAACTTTCCAGCAGGAAGAATTGTAATTCAGCAAAATATTTTAGGGATATTACCTATTTTTATACATACCTCTTCTAGGTAATTACATTTCACATAACATTATTAGATTTTCAGAATCTGCTACTGTATTGTTGGTATATTATATAATGCTAACCTATTAATCTAATATAGTTTCACTTCTTTAGAGAGATTAGTGCTTGGACTGAGAAAACATATAACCAAGGATTTCAGATGTCGAGAAAGTATTATATGTCTGCTTAGTAAATACATCTTTTAGATTTAGAATTAATTAATGTAGCATGGAATCCAGAGGAAATGGAATTTCCCAATATGGATATATCTGTAACCAAGACTGAGGAAAGGTCTTTTTGTCGTCTTCTAATAAATATCAGTTAAAATGAAATGCTTTGCTACGTTGAACCTTTTCAACTTAGCACTTATAAATATAGGTACTATTTGCAACACTAAACTGCATTCTAATAAACAGCTTCCTACCAAATGACAACTTATTCACCAACTGATGCCTCCTAAGGGCTCACTACTGCTCTTAGTATTAGTGACAAGGAGGTATCAGGACATTTTGTCAAGAATGTTGTTTTTTCTTGCATAACACAAAACAAGGAAAACTCTATATTTTATGGCTTGGAGATATTTTTTTAAAAAGTTCTTCTGCAGTTTGGTTGATGTGGCTTTTAAATTCAGTGAATCACTTCATGAGCACTGAAGTAGGTTTAACCTTCAGAACTAGTAATCACAATAGTTACAGATAGGTTTCCATCGCATGTTCTGCTAAAATGAAAACATGTTCCCCTTAATCAATACTGCATGAAAATATTATTACAGGCTCACACTGAAATTAGGAGCACAGCGTGTCCAGAGTTTTCCTATTTTGGATTAGATATAAAACCTAAGTTTCTATTGAGGTTAATGAGCTGGAAGCATCTGTTTCCTTGAAACCTTGGAGTGGCTATTTTCTTACTGTAGTAGGGGTACTAATTGGTAGCTTATGTCTACTGAGTGCAGTATATTTATTTTCTGTTCAAGGATTTTGGCTGCATTATGATTCGGTTATGACATACCTCAGCTAAGGAGCTAATTTGCATGTAGTCTGATGCTTAATTAATGTTTTTAAGTTCTCTAAGTGTGTGGCTAGAATTTTTATAGATATGGAAAGCATTTGTTACATTGTGATCCCTTTTATAATTTGAGCTCTGTTCTTGTCCTGGGGTTTATGAGGACACTAGTGTGACACTCTTTATGTGGAGAATACAGGACTTAGACCCCGGGCTCTCTAAAACCTTCCCTGTCCCCCTCTTTCCTGGGCCCACATCTCTGTGTTCAACCACTTGGAGGAGAGAAGGTCAGGGTATTCATGTGAAGCTGTGTAGGCTGAGGACAGAGAATTCTCACGGGAGTAATGACTCACAAAGAAATTTCTTCAGGGGGCTGGGAGATTAACCCACTTCCTTCACAGGAGACAGTGGGGAGGTTTACAGCCAGTGTGAACGTAGCAGGCCGGGAGCACCTCAGTCCTCACCCTGATAGTAGAAAATGCCTCAGCAATGCTGATGAGCTCCTTATAGCATGGAAGCATGGGGAGAGAACCAAGCTCACTGAACTAATTTACACTTATTATCTGCAGTAACTTAGAGCTTATTGTGATATATTAAATCCATAAATGTTCTGGTGATTAAACAATGTGTTTGTAACCATTAGGCTGAAAGGGACTTTCAGGAATCATACAATCTATTTCTCTGCTTTTTGTAAAGATTTGTCTAAGCAACTACTCTAAACACATGGTTATTCTCTCTGTACTTAACAATGTCTATGGGAAGCATATTTTAAAAGCATCATTGAAAATCCACTTCAGTATCCAGTAATCGGTAATAGAACTTGAGAGAAGAATTGTATATATACTCTCAATTTGTCAAAAAATCACAAACTCTGTATTCATTTATATGATTTTAGTTAGAGAAGAAGTAGCCATTTATATTACCACAATGTCACATTGAAGAATATACCAGAGATTTATTATATATCTCAGACAGGATATAAACTACATTTTTCACACTGTATAATCTAAATGTATTTTTAAAGCAATGGTCTGAGGCAATAGTCTAATCTGTTATTTTGTCAGCCTATTACAATTGATTATTACAGTTACAGTGTTGCTATACCTGTTTGCAATGTGCTGTATAAAGTGTCTGTTCATTCTAGCTGTAGTCATAGAAGTTAGAAGCTGTGAAAAAGCATTATACTTTTATTTGTCCTACACAATGCAGTTCACATATCCTCCCTTAGGAATTGTGACTGTAACAATGTGGTGTCATTTGACATTTCATTTGACTAGTATCTATACAGCATTCTTACTGAAAAAGTGTTATGAACATAATACATTTTAGTATCATAGATTAAAAAAATGTAAATGATGTCCCCATAGAAACCAAGTGATATTAAATTGGAGAAATGGCTTTCCCCTACTTTAAAAGGTATACTTTAAAATATAATTTGGCATCTATAGCTCTCCTATTTCAATGTTCTTTCAGGCAGCTAATTTGAAGAAAGCACTTTATACCTAGCCATCAGTACCAAAGCTTCACACTGGCATCAGAATCATTTTGACAGAGAGAATGCCATCATTTGCAAATAAATCAGTTGTCTAACAAAATCAGAATCCTCCAATATTTACTGAAAAGATACTGCACACTATCTGCTTTGTGAACCTTTATAAATAGGTAACATTGACCATTGGAAAAAGAACAATATGCCTCAGAAACACATTTATTTGGTCTCTTGGCTGTGTAATGTGATGTAGAGAACGGGAAGAAGACACAGCTTCTAGGTAATATGGGGCACAACTGTCTAACATCTGCCTTTATATTAATTTCTTCCCTTATATTTTAAATTATTTTGGGTTTCCTTTTTAATACTTGATTATGTGCGGAATCCAGTGAATTGGGACCTGTTGTGACTCTGAGACTCAAGAGTCGGTTCGTGGATTCAGCACTTCAAATGTTAACTCTTGTAGTCTCACACTTCTTCCTCCTGTCCAGTGACAATGGTGTTGGGACACCCTGTTTCATTGTGAAAGTGCTTCCTTCTCTGGGAAAAACAAACCAAAACAAGATGATAACTTCAACAAAATCTCATCCAAAAGTGCAGTAAGACTTTTAAATTTGCAATTCTTCTGAAGAGTTCCAGCAATAAAGCAAAATTAAATTGATAGATACAAAAGGCAAAGCCATGGAGAATTTGAAAAAGCACCACGCTCTTTGTTTTGTATGGAATCATATTGCTGCCAATTGAAATAGTGTATCTGAGGTTGTGAGGTATCAAGAGGGAGCTCAAGACTGTAAGAATCCTTAAATATATTTGCTGAAGCCTCCATGGGTTCCTGACTTGCTGAAGGCAGGTGTTGTGGCAGAAAGTAAAACCTCTGCACATGGGTTTCTGTCTTACGCATTTTTAACACTTCTTAGCACGTCCCGGAATCTCTCACTCCATGCTGTCACTAGAAACTATCTCACCCCTCAAGCCTGGCCCATCAGTACTGTTCTCTCTCCACTTTAGAACCTGCCAGGGCCATAGAAAGAGTTGCTGATGCCTGATTTAGATAGGAAAACCCACATAATGCCAGGCTGAATAGCAACGCACTTCTGAAGGGAACTAATCATTGTCACATGAGCTGGGGCATGGCTGGCATTGGCAGCTTCTCCCTCTGCTCTTTCTTCAGAATACAATCTGACTCCAGGAACTTGGTGTAACTTCACTAAATGTTCCTTTGGAATTAATCTTACATGACTCTGAAAAGGCTTTGGGTGGCACCAGATGCCTCTCAGCCAACGATACTTAGAAGCTCAAGTTTAAGAACTAAGCAGCACCAGATTGTTGCTTAGTTATTTCTGTGATTAGATTTTAGACCTTCAACTACAAAAATTATGTCATTTCAGAGGCTTCTATAAGCATATCTTATTAGATATAGCCCCAAAATCATGATGCATGAGAGACCGAATTATTAAAGATTAACATATCCCAGTCTGAATGATAGGTTTATGGGCAACTCTTGATGTGACTTTACTTAATTCACAATGAACTGATTTAACATACACATAAATTGTGTTCACACGCTTGAACAAAATTTGTTAATAAATGGGCAAATTGACCCCAGCTATAGACTCAATTTCAGGATCCTCGTGGTGGTGAATGAAGAGCAGATGCTGATATATACAGATTAATATAATTGTGTCAGAGTATATTGAGATAGTGTGCAAAATTCCTTCCTCACACTTGATTCCAACAAGTAAAACCTAAGTATCCTTGTCCTGCCACCTGTCTGTATCCTTCCTTCTTTTGCTCCTTTTTTCCTTTCTTTTTCTTTTCATTAAAGAACAAAAAACAGTCGTCGATACATTTATAATAGGAGGAATCGCAGGTAATCTCATATTGCAAAATAGTTTTATAAAGTAATGGATATTCTTTATGTGTGTGTGTATGTGTTTATTAAATGTAGATGTTATATAACTAAAAGGAGTAATTTTGGGGGAAGGGCTTGGGAATGTAGAGAAGTAAAGTTTGTGTCTTCATTTCCAGTATTTTGTGACCAGGTCACGACTTCAGTCAAGTATCTTCCTGTCATCCCATCCTCAGTGAAAAATGACATAGTTCAATGGTTCAACTGATAGGCTTGAAACTATCTGACTGACTTCATAAGAATTATCTAGGGTGTTTTAGGAATACAAATTACTGGGCTTTGCTTTCAGAGATTTGGATTCAGTAAGTCTAGGTGGGGCTTAGGAATCTGTATTTAGAAAATCACTCTAGGTAATGCTAATATACAGTCAGATTTGGGAATCATTGAAGAGTATTAAAATAATCCCAATTACTAGGAATAAATAGAAGTTGACTGAGATAGCATTATTTCATTTGTAGCTATTTTGAAAAGTTAAATACTCTGGGCTTCATACAATTATTTCTTTTACAATTTTTAATTTTAGCTTTGTTTTCCAATTTATGGTCTGCTTTCTGAGCATGAGATTTCAAATTTATTAGGGACAGAAGTCAACATTAATAAGCATGAGGGATGAATATTGCTCACTATAGGGCTATTAAGCATCCGAGATACGGTACCATTTTCTTAGTTACTCCCAGAACTGTGCAGTATATCACACTTGCTGATCCTCACCACCAAGGTATAAATTATGAACTTCAGGACACAGAAGCAAATGTCGAAGTGACAGCCTTACTTCTGAGTGCTTTGGTTTTTATGTTTTGAAGACACCAACTTAATACTTAGTCTCACTATGTACTTTTCACATTGAACTGTACATTCGCCTAAAAGTGACTTCCTAGCAATACCTTATAACAACTTTTCAAGCAATAATTTAAGCCGTGGTGATGATGCCATATGAAACTTGCACTTCTGTGCACTTCCTAGAACCTTTGAGGAAACAGAGACATGTTTTATATAAGCAATAATATAGCTGGTATGGACTTTTTAAAGATATTTACATAGCAAAATGAGCAGCAAGTGATGACTCAGATAAAAAAAATATCTGAGCAAATGACATGCTTAATCTATCTCAGAAGTTATTCATTTGTGAACATGCTATAATTAATATATTCCTACCAGATTATTTCTGATGTATAAAATTAAAAATACCTATAATAATATGATTTTTAGTCCTGTCAAAGAGATTTGTGTGTTATTCATACTGTTGCTCAAATCTTTGGATCTTTGTAGTATTTAATAGTAAGGAGTAAGTTAAAGATGGATAAATGAGTGAAAGCAGAGCATAGGATGGAAGAGTTGATTGAGAAAGTAGGCTTTGCAAAAATGTGGGTCTTGGGACAAACTACTAGTTCAAATGTTGGTTTGATAAGGCCTTGGAAGATGAAAGATTAAAATAAAAAGAGCTGCTGACCACTGTTTTCTCTGACAGCTACAGAAATGGTTAGTAAGCATAATAGTATTTTGGCTATAGAATATGATTGGCTGAAATCATCTGTAGTATAATTAATAAATGTCTGAAAATTATTACGTAGTAATATTGAAAGAACATTAAAGTTTGTAAATTTCAAAATGAATATTTCAAATTTTTAGTCTTCTGTAAATATAATTTCAATCAAATGTGGCATAGTCAATAATAATCAGTACTTTAATAGTTAAATTTACTCCTCCATCATTTAGAATATGGTATTAGAATTACAGTTAAAAGCAACTGGTAAACTTATGTTACACTGAGTAATATCTAAACATCAGATTATTATCCAGTATATATGCTTAGGATACATTCCTGAGCATCTAAATGAGATTACAGCTCCTGTTATTGCCTAGCTAGGTAAACTCTCCTCTAATTATGGATCTGGATACAATTAAAATGTTAGGTGGGCTTGCTACTATTTTATCTGTCCCTTCCCATAACAAAACTTAACTTACCATCTGCCTGCTCAGAATTTGGAAAATTCGCTTATTGAAATCAAACAGGATTGTTAATTCACTGAGAAAGCTTTGACAGTTACCCTTTTGTATGTCATTGGATACTTAAACCCTTAGTAAGTATGCTTTTGAGTGTTAACAAATAATGGAAAATACTTAATTTAAATCTATGAAATTACACTGAATTTATTATCCCAGTTAATCTGTCTAATTGCTGATTGGGTTATTCTTAATATTAGACTTAAGTACTATTGCTCATTAATAGAAGCAAAAAAGAGAAGAAAATCTAAGTGGCAAGCCTAAGTAATAGCTTGTTTTTGATTATTTTAAAACATATTTTTAAAATGAAGGAATCCATTTACATTCAGTCTTCCTCTATGGCCTTTTCACTATTTGGAGACAAAGAAGGGATTTTATTAAATGTATGTAGTCTATTAAATGTCATTAAATCAAAATGGGACAGGAAAATAATAATTGGGGTAAAATCAGATATGTGCAAAATTGTTTCTTTGCACCACCTCAGTTTCTAAAGACAATCCTTTGCATTTTGCTGCCTTGCAGTAATAATACATCAGACTCAGGACAAAGGGACGGAAAGAGGGGCTGGGTTGGGTAGGAGCTTTAGATGAGATTGAGCAAAGAGATTTAATTTTTTTTCGTCAGAAAGATATAGAGATTCTTAAAGGAGAGACAGTTTCCATAATAGACACCTTTGATTAAATGAAAACCAAATGATTAATTTGACTGGTAGTCACTCATATTAAAAAAGAAAAGAGAAAAAATTATGCCCTTCACAAGCCATTTTCAGTTTTCTTAGGTAGTGCCAACCTCTCAGCAACTGCACATCTCAGTGAAACTGAGATTAGAAGCTCACAGAGCTATAAATAGAAACTCTCTGAGGGTGGCAGATAGAACTAGTCCTGGTTACAAAGATGAAGGTAAATGAAAGTGTTAGAACATCTGGATTGAAGGAACAAACAAGGCCAGATACCAGCTGTACCATAAGTGACAGAAAAGCCTGCTAAAATTAGCAGAGAACAGACTATCAGTGTGCAAGGGATATTAACTGCCTCCCAGGCAGCATTCCTTTCTGGTCAATATCATTAATTTTAAAGACTAGCAAAGGAATGTGACTTTCCTCTGAGACTGGAGTGATCTGGACCAATATATTTGAGTATAGCTACTTGAAAGATTCCTCCTTTTTTTTTTTTGGCACTTTAAGTTAAAATTTCCATAAAGTGTAGCAAAATATTGAAGCAGCTAGTTGATTTATCAACAATATGAAACACTACTTTTGAATTTTATTGGCATAAAGTACCACATTGAAACAAAGCCTAACCTTGGCTTGGACTCTCACATAAACTGCTTTCGAATTCTTTGACTAAGAAGTAAAGGACTGTATAATTATCTATAGTAATTCAGAGGGATTTTTAGAAAAACTCTTTAATTTTACTTCTCATGTAAAGATAATTATTAGTGGATGGCAGCCAAAATTATTATTTCAATCTTTTTAATTTGTTTCAAATGTGTCACCAGGCACTTGTAAAATCCATCCCTTTCATGTGTTATATAACTCAAAGACCTTGAATAATGGGTGCTCATTGCTTTTTCTTTTGATCCTTAAAAACACTTTTTTATTCTCCCTAAAAGAATTCTCCTACTAAAATGCAAATGATTACCTGAATATAGCGGGTGTCCCATTTTATGAGCATATATGAAATATTTAGTTGGATTCAGCTGGAATGCAACAAAGAGAAATAAAGGTAGGGAAGGTGAAAAGAGAAAAATCAAACTTTGCCTATGTTAAAATTATGTCTGTAGTCCAACCCTGTTAACCTATAAGAAAACTAAAAATAAATGACAAGGGTAACTGATTACAGATTTTTAAGCACAATATTCATATTCAACATAATATCATAAAATAATGCTATAAAATTCAGCATGTCAAAACTTTGATAACACAAACAAGAAAATTAATTTAATATGCTGATCCGAGTGAATATCTGAAGGGACAAAAAGAACTTCTTACATTATATATGCTCACAAGAGCAGAATTTGTTTTCTGCTGGGAAAATTTGGTACTATAGCTCCAATCAATATTTGCCACATGTTCTAATTAAACATTAGTATAGCCTTCATGCTAGTGAGAAACCACACACGAGTCCAAATATCAAGTGTGGCTATAACTTGAATATCAATGGAGTTTGGTATTATTTCTGAATAAAACTCCTGGTGAATATAAAATGAGTCTGTTGTGTGTACAAGAATTATGTGCAGTAAACTAATTAGATCTTTAAAGCTTGTCAGCATTCTTAGCTTTCTTTTCCTCATTTCAACTTTCTTTTTCTTTTTCCCTCCCCACTCTCCCTCCCTTCCTTCCTTTTTTCCTTTCTTTTTTCTCTTTCTGTTTTCTTTATTTCTTTTTAGCTCTTATAAGGTATATGGCAAAAGTCTTTTATTATTGGGACCAGGGGCTCTCTTTTTCCCTTTCACATGCTTGAACACTTTGTGGATTTGTGAGGTGACAAAAAGAAGGTGAGCAATTAGACATCGATCCTTTGGGGATCAAGGTGACTGAGAGAATTGGAGGCTTCCTCAGTCAAGAAAAACATGGGCCTATAAAAATATTTATGTGCTCTTCTTCACTGAATTTAAACACTTTCTCAAGAAGTATCAGGGTCAACCTTCTTGGACAATCTCCTAATTTTAGCCCCTACAAATGTCTTAATTTAGAAAAATCTTATTTTCAAAAGTCAATTTTTTACTTAGGTACCACACTACTAAAGATCAAAATAGAAGAGAAGCTTTTCCTACTTGTAGGGAAATTGTTTTCTGAAAACTACTTCCCAATAAGGCAGATACACCAAATGTGACTTGATTTTACTGGCTCTTTATCTGGAGATAACCAATGCAGTGATTTGCTTCCTGGGCACCCCTCTGTAACTCGGCTTGGAATAGTATGGTGTTTTGAGTGCTTTTTTGAAGGGTTGGAAACATTTGCCATCAATTTTATAAGTCTACTGTATTGAAAAAGCAATACACAATGTATTCTGTATTTCTTAACTCTATGCCTTTGAGGTTTTAGCCTATATTCAGATAGCTTTTTTTAACCAGAATTTTGACATATTCACCAGAATTACCAAAACACCATGTTCTTAAATACAAAAAGGCATGGCTTAGATCATTTTATGTTATATCAAGGGATCAATAACTAACAAGTCCCAATCCAAGGCCATTTTTTTTCAGAGAAAATTAAATCATTTCTAGCAGAGTATTTGACTTACTAGGAAAAATAAATATCTTATTTAAAGAAATAATAATAAGGAAGACAGAAGAATATGTCCTTCCACTTTAGATACACCCTTCGCCCAACATTATAATAATTTGAACACATTTTAAACAAGATTTAAAGAATCGTTAATCTTCAAAACTGAAAATTTTATCTTTTTTCACATTTTTGATGTTAGTATATTAATATATCCAAACCACTTAACAACTTGTCTCCATGAGAGTCCATCTGTGTTCATTAATAGAAAATCGTATAGAAATAATACAGCTTTTTTCTCTCTGGAAACATATGCTTCAATAACTCAAATATCCTTTGAATTCTGATTCCCATTTCTAATTCGGATGTGTTTGTTAGGCACCTCAGGGCTCTTAAATTCTGACAGATCAGGAAAATTAAAACTTCAAAAGGAAAGAATTTCTATGTTAATCAACTTTTATTTGTTCCATACTGACTAATTCACTTTGAAATTGTGAGAAAACAGGCAGCTACCATATAAATTGGCACCTATAAAAATACTGATTTTTTTCTTCCTGTGATTTTCAGTATTAAGAAAGCCTTTGTTTTGACATGATAGACAATCTTAATACTTGTTCAGATGAAGAAACATGGCTTTCAATATCTTTACCATTTTTATTTCTTTGGGGAAATATTTTTAATGGTGATTATAAAAATAGAAGATATATGGTTGAAGAAAACAGATGAAATTTGAACAGCTGTGATCCACAGTTCCATTTTCTCCTCTGTTTTATTGCCTCCTACTGAATTGATATCTAAGGCCCAGATTTGCAAAATTTACAATTCATTGTCTCCTTTAAGAATTTGGAGCAGAAATTACTCCAACTATGTGGAAATTGATTCCCATCATCATGGCAGGTTATGACTACTAGGAAAAGTCAGGTTAGGTTCAAATAGAAAAATGGTCCATGGAGAGAAATACTTTCTCATTTTTCTGTGGAAATTGATTCCCATCATCATGGCAGGTTATGACTACTAGGAAAGTCAGGTTAGGTTCAAATAGAAAAATGGTCCATGGAGAGAAATACTTTCTCATTTTTCTTAGAGTAGATGAACAGCTTTTTCTTTCTTTAAAAAAGAAGAAAATCCTCCTGAGAGTTTTGCCTGGGAAAAGTCTAAAGTTTTATAACAGCTGCCTGTAACTACATTATAACTTTAGTAATCAAGTGACAAACTGTCTCATTATGCTTTTAAAGTGTACCAATTAAGTGCATTCCAGAAATAATACATATCATTCTTCATTTCAAAATCAACCTACCTGAATTCTGACTCTTCAACTGTGAGTAGCCATTTTACAAAACCAAAGGGTCTCATTTCCCAAACAGTACTTTCATAAAATAAACAGCTAATGCACTTTCATCAAACATTCAAGCACTACATAATAATAAATAGGCTTCCCAACTCACTTAATGAAAACGCATAGTGATAACGTTCTAGGCTTCCATTAGCTTCCTCTGCATGAGTAGTTCTTACTTAACCAGATACCTGAATTATTTTAACATTCTGGCTGATTCGTTTGTTGCTGTTTCATGGGTCTAAATTTTTCATTTGGCTTGCAATGTAAANTGAATCATTTATCTAGTTATCACAAACTTAATTGCAAGTCAACAAAAAATACCAGGTAAATATACTAACATATATGTAGGGCATGGTTAAATTGCATATATTTTGAAATGTTAAGCTATTTTTCGTTTTTTTAAAAAAGTGATACATCTCTCAAACCTGTACCATTAATTTTTTAAAAATTTCATTTGGTATTTCACATTATATTTTAAAATAGTTTCCTTCATCCAGTAGTACAGGTTTAGAGAAAATTTTCTGATTGAAATGATAAAATATGCCTCATTTCACTAGAATTTTCAGAATAACAGTACATGTAAAAGTATGTAAGCAATTATAGGATTATAAACATCCACTGTATCTTCTTTGCTTTTCATGTAACACCACTTTTTACTCATTTTATTATTTTATTTGTAATTATTCTAAATTGTGCACAATGTAAATAGCATGTTTTATGATGCAAAATGTCTTTGTATTTACAGACTGCAGAACAAGGTGAATTTGTATATGAAATACGAGTGATGAAAACCTGAGATTCTTATAAAACAAAATGGAAATGACAGTTGTGTGTTATATTTACATAACTCATTACAAAACTGTTTAAATCATGCATTTATTTACCTTCAAAGTCCAAACTGTCACTTATAAAATATTTAAATCAATAAATGATACCAAAAAACGTCTGTAGATTCTTTTTGGAATATTGATGTGAGTGACAGTGTGAGTGCCAATGAGTGAGAATATGAATGAATATCAGATGAAAGAATGGGAGAACAAATGAATGAATGGAGTGTTCACGGTGCATTACCTTTATAACTGAAGATGATGCTACTGACATAATATTAGGCAGGGTAATTTTG
>NW_007731469.1:141988-143288 GCF_000696425.1 Galeopterus variegatus | reverse complement strand
TGGGATACTGCAATGGGTTTTTGCAGTAGGGGAGAGAGATCGGGCTCAACTCCAACTCCTTCAGGGACAAGTAGGAATGTATAGCCAAGGAGCAGGGTGGGGTTCAGTGACTATAAAATTTACTAAGAGGAAACATCAAGGTTAGGGAGAGTCTGGCTAAACTGACTTGACAGGATTCTTGCTGAAGGCAGGCTGGCATAATAACATGTTGAGGTTGGGGATGAGGCAGATATCTAGAGTGATTGGATACCAGGGTGGGGGAATTTTCTCTAAGCTGGCTCAGCAAAATTCATGCTAAAANGACTGGCAGTTTTGCCACAATTGCCCTTCTGGCTGCCAAATACTGATTCGCATTATTTTCCACACAACAGAATGCCTTTAGCTCCCTCTGCAAGAAAGACAACATACAGAGTCTTTAGTTACAACATCCAGCTCAAGTCCAGATACTCTGGGTGATGTGCAGTCATCTCCATTATTACCTGGCTACTTAGGAACCAAGATATGAGTTGTCTGCTTCCTCCCCCTTCTCCAAATCCCTTCTTGTATAAATGTATGTGTATGTGTGTATGCATATTCATACAGATAGAAAAGAGAGAGAGATAGACAAAGGAAGGATAATTGCATAATTTCAATTAAAATTCTCATTCAGAAAATGGAAGAAAGGGAAAATACATTGCAGTTTCCTGGATTACAGCATGATGGGCAGGTACTGTGAAGCCCCTGCCCTGACTCTGCTCCCAGAAAGGAACCTTATCTACGGCCCCCACCTTCATCTATGGCACTTGTCTTCATTTGCTAGAGGTTCTTCCTCATTCATTACATTCCATGGCTACATCTGAAGTAGGAGTTGGGAAATGTGCTCTCCTTGGGAACTTTATAACTTTCACAGCCCACTCCCTCTGAGTATGTGTCTTTAGGATAAAACATTGATTTTGACTCACAGGCTTTTCCAGGGCAGGATCATATTTGTCTTTGTTGTTGGACAAAACAATCCCCTTGAAACCTAGAAGGCTTCTGATCTATTTGCTTCCAGTCAATTCCATGTTCATGCATACAAATCAAGGTTCTCTCCTAGATAAAGTTCTTATTCCTGCCCTATTTCTTTGTCCTCATGATTGTTCCTTAACTTAATGGCAGCTACCTCAGTGTCACATAAAACTGGAAAAAAGGCTTGGGAGGGAAGGAAGCACTCAATCTCATTTTTGCCACAGGGCTGAATCCCTTTGTTAAACTGAGAAGTCTTTTTTTTTTTTTTTTTTCCCTTTTTGTCTTTTTTCGTGTCCGGCAACGGATCGCAACC
>NW_007731469.1:138395-140572 GCF_000696425.1 Galeopterus variegatus | reverse complement strand
GGGGCCTAGTCATAGAACTAAGAGGAGCCTAAGGTTTGGTTAAGGAGAGAGTCACTGTCACCAGGGAAAGAGTAAGAATTTTGGTGGACAGCTAACCATTCTTCCACAATTATATTTTTTATTTTGCAATTATTTATTATCTTATTCTCAGGAAAACAAACTATCTCAGGCTTAAGTCTGTGTCTCCCTATTTAAAACAGAGCTGGAATTATTCAAAAACCATAACTGTGATGTTAACTGTGAAATTGCCTTGGTTCTGTAATTCTCACGGGCAGAGACATTCTAACAAAATGATGGTTAGTATCTGCAAACAAATCCCACAAATAAAGCATACTGATTAGACAACAGATTCCCACAGGTTCTCAGATTTCTGTTGAGTAAGCTCTACTGGTCAGGACTCCATCGCAAAATGTGGTCATTACCATGATCAAATAAAAGGATGGAATGTGACAAAGTCTTCAGGGGACAAAGCCACCCCATCACTACCCTCCCACATATGTGCCAGATGCCAAGTTAGAAGGGGCTAATTGTCTAGTTGAATAAAAGAACTGGTATATGCAAAGTGCAAAATGAGGGTTCCCTACATTAGAATTACAATAAGCAGAACAAGGGAAGTAAGAATCCCTTAATGCCCCCAGTACTAGACACATTGCCCAGTTTTGAGTTTTCAACATCGGACTTCAAACCCAGGACATTTTTTATTACGAAGAGGCAGGGCCTGTAAAATTTTAATTTTTAAAATACAGAAATTATATAGAAGCACTTCAACAAATTTTGATCTGAATTTATGCCTTTTAATTGAAGGGTGATTACAGAAATGTGTGAAAAGAAGCAAGCACAAGTCGTTATAGTCCAAGTGTGTGATATTTGGAATTATACAGACCTGGGATCAACCCCAGCTATGTAATTTATTAGCTAGGAAACTATAAGAAAATACTCCTCTTTAATTTGACAATTGTACTTCTGTCAACCCAGATTTGCATTTAAGGAAATTTATTTTCCCATCCCTCTTGCTAAACCCCAACATATGGAGACTGGCATGAGTCTCTCTTTTAAGACATGATAAAGCTCTTTTAGAAGTTATTAATTTCCTTATTTTAGCATGTAATTTATCAGATGCTCTCACTTCAAATAAGGCAATGGCTTACATTTTGAAATATGAGGGTACTTCAGAAAAATTGTGGAAAAATTGAATTAAAAGATAATAGGAGTCTTTCCATGAACTTTTTGAGATAACCTCATATTCTCTGATGCTAGATCTATGACTGATAAGCTTTCGTCCCCAATGCAAGATGCTTGAAGGGCCAACTTAAAATCACACATTCTATTTTTAAATTACAAACAAATGGGAGGAAATCTGCTGATTTTACCTGAATTCTGGACAAACCTTATTTGATGGCATTAGTGATTCAGGTGACCTCAGTCTTAGGAATCCTCATTAAGTTTGTTATAGTAACAAACAGTTACTATCCAAAATTAGACCAATTATATCTCTTCCCAAAGGCTAAGTTTACAATATTGGCTGTTTTTAAATTGTAATCTCAAAATTATATTTATATGATGCCCTCTATGTAACTAAAAACATCTATACTTCCTTATTTAGTAGGAAGTTACTGAGAGTATATTCATCAAAATATAGATGCAGCTCAATGCTACTACTTTCTCTGTCTTATGGGTATTTGAATCTAACTCTTAATCGAATATATATTTGATTTAACTACTTTGTATTATTCTACACATCCTCTCATGGTGTTCTTGGCTCTAATATATTAATACACTTTTGCTGTATAAATACTAAATGTCTAGATCCTAAATTATATTAAATGTGTTGCAGAGTGCGGAGTGTCCCAGGTAAGCTAAAAAGAAATTGGAGAGCCTAGTTTTCTATTTGCATGAGCTGATTTACATAAAGATACATATTTATATGCTAACGAGAAGGAGGAGATGTAGGCGGGCTGTAAGTAGAAAGACTGAGAAAAATGGAAACAAGAGAATATGGTATCTGCTACATAGCCTGGTCCCAGGGACTAAGCTAGTCTTATAGAAAAGAACCTGAAAAGCCAAAGCCGAAAGAGTTGTATGAAAACACATCCCTGAACCCACCATGGTGTAAAGGGGGAGCAAATTATACTGTTAGCTTATGACAATAAACAAACATTCATGTAGATTTTGATTGG